>NC_047168.1:15618301-15662873 GCF_009819705.1 Hippoglossus hippoglossus
GATTTCTGTCGTTGTTTTTCACGACGTAAACAAATAAAAATAAAACCTTAACACGATGTATTACAATAAAAATGGACAGGTTTCGATTATAGACTGTTAATAAAGATGGACGACATGACAGCTCCTAAACGGGAAGTCAAATCATCTTGATTGCCCCCTGGTGGCTGGCTGCAGTATGGGCCATAAACCTCACCTCCTCCATGTTAGTAGATGGGACATGGACCAAACAAAAAGGTAAAATAGGCTTTAAATAAATGTTCCTCAAAGATGATTTCTGTTATTTCAGGTAGCTCTCATCACACTGATGTATGTTCAATTAGTTATTTGATGATATAAAATGACGGTGGGACTGAAATGTCACTGGAGATAAAAACAGTCAAATTACAAAAGTTTGACGGAAAGATAACATGTTTTCAACAAAAGACTGAAACTATATCAAAACATGTAACAAGTAAAGTGACAATCAAAACATCTGCTTCATCTCCTCACCTCATCTTCGTCATCCAGCAGGTCTCCCTCCTCCTCGGAGTCGTTCATGTCTCTGTCCCGTTTCATCCTGTCGTCCTTCTTGCTGGAGGTGGACGAGTGGAGCGGGGACACTTCGCCGGGCTCTGGTTTGCAGCTCTTCATCTCTGAATGGATAGAGGGACACACAGAGAAACTGATGGGAGCTGGTGAGGATCATTTCCCCTCAAATTCCCCCCCGAAACTTACAAGGGCAGGTGGAAAAGGAGGAAATGTTTGGTTGATTGACACCAAAATACAAAAAGCTGGCCCCACTCTACAGGCTCCTAGAAGCCTGATTGACCTGCAGGTTGGATATGATGGGATGAGACAATAAAATTAATGATTACAGCTCAATTTGTGGTATTATCGTTATTCATTTCTATGAATTCTATTAGCTTCAGCTGATTAAACTCAAGTATAAATGGACCAAAATATGTGATATAATATAATTTATGAAATATACAGCTTGCTCTAACTTTCCTTCTTCTCTCCCTGAACGTCTGTTCTCTGTGACTCTGCTGAGTGGGTTCCATCTCCTGTGAGAAGAACTGACTGAGAGTCAGCTTCAACTGTCACAACCAGCTCCAGTTGAAGAGTGAAGCTGAACTGAGATCAGTTAAAAAGACTCTGAAGTTATTAAAAACCAGAGTTTATCTCCAATATTCAGCAGGAAACTGTTAAAACATGAAGAATTCTGAACAGAGTTTGGTGGATTTGTTACAGCTGCAGCTCTTCTGGGTCAGGAAGCAGAGGATCATGGGTAATAACCAGGGTTCAGTTGTGTGTTTTCTCACTTCTTCTCCAGGACACGGAGCCCAACAGAGTTTCACACCACGCATGGCAGCAGGGGGCGCTGTTGCTCAGTAAAAGTTGCATATGAACAAAATATTTTCCTGATTCAACTCATCTCTGCACAGGAGAAAAATCTAGAATCCTTCTTTTGACACTTGTCTTTAAAACAGTTTCATCCGTATCATCTCAGACGTACCAGACTTCTTGCTGTGGTCCTTCTCCATGTGCTCTAAGCTCTCCAGCAGATAGTCCACTTTGAGTTTGATCTGTGTCAGCTCCCTCTTGATGGTCTGCAGATCGTCTGCCCTCACTGCGGAGACAGGAACAGAAGGAAAGTCACGAGACTCCTGGGTGATGGGACTCAGCGGGACAGTGACAGTGTTGGACTGACTTGTACGTGACGTCCTCTGGCTGGTTTTGGACGAGGACGAGAAGCTGGTTTTGGTTCGTCGGCTTCCTCCTCCGCTCAGACTGACCCTGGGACGCTTTGAGGGGATGACGGCGCGGGACAGGGGCGGTGGGGGAGGAGGCACCCGGGACTGGTAGGAGTACATCCTGAGGTAGAACCACAAGTTTAACCGTTTACTTTTACTTTCAAATGAATATTCACTATAAACAATGTTTTACTCAGTTTTCTATTTGCATCTATCGACCTTATGTAAGTGACACATTTGTGGGAACCAAACACTAAATCTGGACGATGAACTTACAACAACAAGCTCATACGTGGTAGATTCATGAAATAATGAAAAATGCCTCACCGGTCGTAGTAATCTCTCTGAAAGTCGTAGTCCAATTCAAAAGATGAGCTGCAGAAGAAGAAGAGATGGAGGAGAAACCTTCACTACATCAAACTGCTCTTAACCTTGACATGAGGCCGCACGTGTCTGAGGCGTGTTCACACCTGTACATGTCTCCCGCAGAACGCTTCACCGTCTTCGATCTGTGCGGCTTCGGCTCGCCTGCCAGGTTGATGTCTGAGGGAGGAAAAGGAGAAGAGTCGAAGCTGTGAGGAGCGAGAGGAACATGTTCCTTTGAGTCAACACGTTCTGTCGCTGCAGGAAAAACCAGGTGAAGTGAAGACTGGAAACTGTGAGAAGAACAGGAACCAGATTCTGGGGCCGAAAGACAGATTCACTCCGGTAAACTGTGCAGTTAGATATCGTGAACAATTCTGTTTGCATTGTGTGTAGTGTTGCTTTTCCTTCTTACTATCTCCACGAAGGAAAAATTAAAAAAGGGTAAAAATGAGTCGTTGTGGTTTTATGTTCAGCAAAAGACTATTTCTTACTTTACTTACTCTTACTTCCTGGAGTCTTTACAATTTAAATGTTTCCATCTTGGCCAAGAAAGTTCAAACTAGTTATTTTAGAGAAACAATAACAGCAAATAATTTCTCTAGTAAATCCTGCACATCCCCAATATTACCAAACCCCCCCCCTCCTCACCTAGGACCTGTCCCACAATCATGCGTCCGTCCTCGCTGACCACGGCGGTGCGGGCGTTCCTCTCGTTGGAGTACTGGACGAAGGCGTAGCCCTTGTGCACGGAGCAGCCGACGATCTTGCCGTACTTGGAGAAGATGGCCTCCACGTCTTCCTTGGTGACCAGCAGCGTGTTGAGGTTGCCGATGAAGACGCGGGAGTTGAGGGAGCGGGGGTCGGTCTTGTTGGTCACGTTGCTGCTGGCCATCGAGCTGGAGGTGGAGGACGACGAGCAACTGGGCAGAGACAGAGAAGGGGGGAGGCACGGAGGACGGGTGAGGAGACAAAGGGGAGGTAAGGTGGAGGTTTGTGTTCAGGGAGACGAGAAGAGGTGGATGAAAGAGAACTGATGTAGTGATCTGTATTTGCTTGTGTCTCGTTCTGTATGTTAGAGCTTCTTCTGGGCTTTGACACTAACTTGTGTTTTATCTCGTCAACCTGAAAAGTGTTCACCTGGTTTAATAACCTTTTAAACATTATTATAAAATATACATTTTAACGTGTATCCCAGAGAGGAAGTGGGTCACAGCAGATTCCAAGTTGACATCTTCATTTTAAATGATGTAAAGCAAAGAAAAGCAGGAAATCCTCACATTTAAGGAATTTAAGTGTTTAAATTGCACGTTTGGTGTTTTTTATTAAACGATGAATCAATATTTGTGTTGATATTCTATCAATTAATCAACTATTTACTACCGAGCCTCCAAAGGCTCACAGCAAGAACTTTTAGAGGATTACATTTGCATTACCTCAGTATACTTGACATTATCTGGCAATAGGTTCCTGTTCCCATCATGCACCACTGTCATCCCACTACAGGTCCTCTGTATCCGTACAGTCGTCCTGAGTACAGTAACTGGTTCTGACAGCATCCTGCTGGTCCCTGCACTGCTGCTGCTGCACAGACTGTTTGTCCTAAGAACTCATTTGAAGTTTTCTGTCACTCCTGATTTAACCATGTGCATTGAGCAGCAGCACCAGACCAGCGTACTTCACGTCCAGCACCAAGTTAAATGAATGAAACTGATTCATACTGTGGGATGGCACAGGGAACAGACGGGCTCCATGGCTCAGGGGGAGCAGGAGAAGAAGAGTATTGTGAGGTAATGTCAAAGTATTCATCAAAACAGTTCTGGCCTTGACCCCTGGGGGGCACTGTAACGCAGGCACTAGTGAGGAGTGACGGTAAATAGAGTAAAAACACATGTACTAAGACAGAACTGCCCTTTGTACTCATCCTTCTATTAACAAAACACTACTGTACTCATTGATGTGCATTGTCCTGGACTTTACAAACTGTGTGTGTGGACTTCCTACAGGGAGGAAGCAGCGTCTACGACATGAGACAGCAGGACACAGTGTGATCATGAAGCTGCCAGCACTCACTCCATCGTCAGGGGTCGGAGGAGGTCGGCCTGCCTGACTCTGCTGGAGAGAAGAAGGTCGTCGAGGGACTATGAGACAGAGTCAGTGACTGTGGAGACGTCTACTACACCTCCAGACGTTAGCTTTGGGGGGGTTGCTTGGATTTCTGATGGAACCCAAGACGGGATTCACAAGGTTTTAAAAAATTGAGTGGCCCATAAAAAAATTAAAAATAAAAACCTGTGGGATAAACGGTGACAAATAAACCAGATGCATTTAGACTTTAGATGATTTACTCATAGATTAAATAACTTCAAAGTTCTCTACAAAGGGTGAAGATAGTAAAAAAGACAGAAGCACCACCAGGATGAAGATTATAACGTTCAGGTTTGTTGCAGGAAATATTTAACAAATTAAGCTACAGGAGCTGTTGACATATTCAGGACTTGACTGAAGAATCTAGAACTTCTGAGTTCTTTGAATCCACATCATAACATTTTTATTCTATTTTATTCTTGTCTTGTATTTCACATATAGTGTCGTCCTCCAGCACTTTGCTACTTTGGTGCTTGAATTTTCTACTTCGTCGTTCGACATTCTGAGATAAATAATCAGTCGAATGTTTGACTTTGTGTGCGACATTTAGAAGAAGAAATGTAAATATTCTTCCGTAGTCCAGGAGTCCAATGTCCTTTAGTTTCTTTTATTCAGTGCTGATGAGTCTGCAGAACTAAAGTTGAACATAATGGAATCTCCTTTCACGTCTCTATTGGTTGAGTTTGGATTATTCTGCTGTGGGATCCTGTTCCTCTGCAGTTTGCCTGTTCAGACTTTCTCCCCTGGTTGCTCGACATCATTTGACGCAGCAGGAAATCAGGCAGCGATTGATGCAAATGATGCAAAACGCAGCAGCAGATTATCGCAGCGAACAGTTACCGGCGTTAAGTGCGTCTGCTTTAACACGAGCACAGATGCCAGACTGTGGCTGCTGTCGCCATCGTCTCCACGCCGCAGAGTTACGTAACGCTGCGGTCTCACAGGATTATCACAGCATGCGTCGCACACAGGGACGCTCTGTCTCCAGTCCCCCCCCCCCCCCCTCGACCACGTTGGTTGGATAAACCCACGGTGACAGGCGAAACTAGCAGGAAATTTCAAACTACAGTTTTGAATCTGTCAGAAATATTATTCTCTGCGAGGTCACGATGTATTTTCCGTTTGTGCGCCTCGAGTTTGTCATTGTGTTCAGCGCCATCTTGTTTTTTTTAAACCAGAAATAACCATATCTGGGAGGGGCTGGGGGTGGAGCCTGACAGAGAGTTTGAAGACACTGCACGCCCACCTACACCTGAGACCTGCTCCCATTGGATGCCACTAGCTGTCACATGGTATCCACCCCCCCCCCCATACATCCGGTGCTTTATGGTCTGTTTGACTCTAAATGATCATAATTCACTAAATGAACATCAGCTGTTTGAAGAAGACTTGAAACTAGAGACTGAGACAGAAACTCCTTTACGTTATAAATCAAGACTTCTACCGACACCGACTTGTTTCAGTGGAGTCGCACTCAAGTTTCAACTTTGGATTCTACGACAATTTGTTTATATTTGATGGTGAATCCCCCCCCCCTCATCTGAATACGAACCACTTCAGCCGTTATGAAGCCACATCTCAGCTCTCGCCAAAACCTCGCCGCCGCCGCCAGCTGCTGCTAAACGGTGACCGAGCTGCGGCCTCCTCCTCGCCGGCCTGTCGCTGCTCACAGGGGATTACATGGTTTTGCAGCAGGATTTCTGGCCAAAGCTTAATACTCTGCTCTACACGACTTGGCCGGCATGTTTTCTGTTGCTTGGCAAGTTGACAGATTGTCTACAACACCGGGGATGTGTGTGTGGGGGGGGGGGATTGACCATCACAGACTCGCTTAGCAAATGTTTATACGTCTGTGTTGAAACTCAAGTTAGACAGCGTTGGAATTTTTGTATTTTAGAGTCTGAAACTACTAAATTTGTGACATGGCACAAATCTGGAGGGTTTGATTTCCCCGTGTCTTTGACGTTTCATTTTAAAGGAGGTAAACATACTGGGACTTTGCTCCGTGAGGATTGTATTTTATTTCATTGAGCTTTATTTTCAACAGAACAAGGGTTTTCATGACGTCCTCTGAATTTGAGTTCACTGTGAAATTAGCTTCACTCAAGAAAATCTGCCAAATATGAATATTTCCCAAAAAATAAAATCACAATGAACTTTTCACTTGAATTTGGATTCTTCATAAAGCTGCACTTTTTGTTTAACTGCTATTTGACAAGATGTATAAGCCTTTGACATTAACATTGCTGACTATGCAGTCGTTGTTTTATTTTGGCAACTTCCTGGAGGTGAAAGATGGACAGACAGAACAATATAAGCTTCACACAGGTGGTTTCTCTTGCAGGACTTTTGTATATTATTGTTATAATGGGTTGTATTATAATGTAAAATCTGCTTGGGACTCTATGTGCTACAGATCTTATATTAAAAGGAATGTTTTCATTGTAGTGTGGAATTCAATGACAGTATATTTACATTATTACATTTTATCGTAGCCCCTTCTCCTGTCCGCTGCCTCATCTGGGCCGTGCAGTGACGGATATAAAGATGTTCACAGTTTTATTTGGGTTTTACAGCAGATCAGTGACGTGAGTGAATGTTTGTGCTTGAACTGTGACAGACGCTGCAGCTGCCGCTCTATGGAAAAAGACTTGTGACCGACTGAGCAGCTCGGCAGTGGGCAGGTGTCCCACATGTGTGCAGCTGTGTGTAGAGGGTTCGGGGTTTTATTTTAAATTAAAAAAAGAAGTTCCATTTAACTGAAAATGGATGTGAAAAAAGCAAGTGGAAAAAAAAAAAAAAATTTGATGGCTTTGATAAAAATTCCTCCAGAGTCTCTTTTCCAAATCAAAAATATTCTAGAATAGTGAGTAAGTTAGTAATTGGTGGTTTTCAGAAGCCATGCTGATTTAAGGGATCGCAAGCTGCTTTCAGACCTGACATTTTGCGGAGGGGCTGAAAAATGTCCTGAAGGCCCCCCCCCGTGGTAAAATGTCCCGAAAACGTGAGAAAACAGCAGGAAAATGTCTGGAAAACTCACAGCGAGCGAGTTGATGACGTTTCTAACACGTGACGGACGTGAAACTGGAAAAACACAAATATCTCAGGCTAGAGGAAGACGCCGACTAAGACGTCAACTTGGGAAGACAAGGAGGTTCCAGAGCTTTCGGTGATAAGGGCCGACGCCGGTGTGGACGAGCTGTAAACAACAACACCGATCTTTCTCTCGCCTGAACGTTCCCCACAAGTTCCTGTTGTTGTGAGCGAGTCGGACCCGACAACCTGCTGCTGCTGCTTCACAGGACAAACACCAACTACACAACATGTCCATGTCTGAAAACAGCTTTAACGAGAGAAATGCCTCTTGAAGAAAAAAGGGCTTTTCGTGTGAGTACAGGACTCAATTTGACTCCATCACATGCACTCTCACAAAAATGTTAAAAAATCTGGATCAATTTGGCCTTTGTCAGTATCGCTCCTTCATCTAAGACTGTATGATGAAGTAAAGTGTTATTCAGCTACTGACGTTCTAATCATGAACGGAGGAAATGTCTGGAAGCTCATGTCAGAGGCAACTAGTCCCAAACAGCAGCAGAAAATCAAATCAAATAAAGTCAATTCAAATCAAAACACTACATGCTACTTGCTCTAGGAAATCCAAAAGGGGAGAAATGGGCTAAATCACAAAGGGGTGAGAACAAAAGTGGAATATAGAAAAAAAAATGATGCAAAAGTTGAGGTGGAAAAAAAAAAGAGGTTGAGACCAACTTACGATTTGCCGCTGTTCAAAAAAGTGGCTTCAAAAACTAAACAGGGGGAAACAAAATGGTAAAATTAGAAAGGAAATCCTTTGAAAATGAACCAGACCTGTTACACAAACAAGCAGGGGAGGGTCAATTATGAAAAGTAAAATGAAATAAGTAAAAAAACTAAAAGATTATTCCAGTTGTAATGTTCCTGATGGATTTAACACTGCTTTCGGAGACATGCACTGAGGTCTGGGGATTTCCCTGAAACCTTCCAGAGGATGTGAGGACGCAAAAAATCCAAGTTGTCCAGTTGCTCTGGACATTTTCTAGAACTTTTCTTGCACGGTCCCCCTGGTAAGATGTCCTGAAATGTCAGCGAGCGAGCGGACGTGTCGGTGACGTTTCTAATGTGCAACGGACGCAAAATTTTAAAAAACAAAAACAACTCACAACTTGGAAGAGATTTTTTTTGTGATAAGAACCAACGCTGGTGAATTAATACATCATGTCCCGCCTCCTGCCCTCCCCTAAATGTCCCGGACATTTCCCTGGTCCTGTGAACGTGTCCTGCTGCTTCTTCATGCGTGAAACATAAACATCGGAAAATGTCCAGACCTAATTTCCTTGACATTTTCTGGAGTTAACGTCGACTTATGAAAAGTAAAGATTCTCTCAATTGAGATTTTAAAATGTACTTTAAAAACTGAACCGATGAACTAAAATTGTACTGATTTGCATTTGGCCTAAATGTATATTTATATTTTCAACATTGTAGTGATTAATTTAGTCCTGTAATTAATGGTTTTTGGTCAAACTACAGTTTAACTGATTTTACTTTGAACAGTTCAGTGTCTATAGAACAAACAGAAGAGATTTAAGTTGTTAAATGAGCTCAAACTAATTGTCTTAGAGCCCAGCTGAATGAGCAGGAGAACACCAGAGCTTCACCGGCTGCCCCCCCTCTGTCCTCTTGCCCTCTTGGGGGCCAGAGTGAAGGGGTGCCCAGCAGAACAGCGCCCCCTGTAGCCTGGAGGGACTCCTGCTCAAGGACACTGGCAGAGGACGGTGTGGGGAACAGTAGGGGAGGGGAAACAGGGGGATTTATACTTATACTGATATATGCTGCAGCACGGATGCAGATTGAATTAGGACACGTATACGACTAATCAGACATAGATCTACGACATTAATTAAAGGATCAGTGTGGAGGCCTGGGTGCAGCTCCCTAGCAGCAGCCCTCCCCCACCCCCCCACAGGCCCTCCTCCTGGGGCTAAGCAGCTTCACAAACTGGTACCGAATGAATGAATGGGTTTCCCAAGACAATAAACTTTAATGATTTACAACCAGAAACCAAAATGCACCAAAGCTACACAAAGGTACAACCATCAAAAACACGGTGTCAATGTTCCTCATCACAAAAAGCCACCCACTTCTCCTTTAGGGTGGAGGGACACACATCTCCATCAGAGATCTGCTGCAGAAAATACATCTCATAGAAAAAACAGGAGTCTCGTGAGTCACAGATAATACAAAAAAAAAACCCGTAAAAAAAAACACGTCTCCAGAAAAACGCAGTCCAGAAAAGCCTGGAGGATTCCTCTCATGACAACACCCAGATACACAGAACGCTCCCACACATCAAAGCCCTGGGAAATGGATTTAAATGTCTGATTTGAAAGATAAAAGGCAAAAATCTTCAAAGGCTTACTGAGCACTCAACAAAATGTACGCACTACAGCCAACACAGTCTCAGGGACACCAGGAAAAATACATTAAAAACAAAAAGCAAAAAAAACTCCCACAGGCGATTTGAAAGTCAGGGGAAAAAATAGGAGGGAAAAATCAAATCTCTCGGTTAAAAATACTCACCAGGAGCTTATTATTAAAAATGAGTAAAACGCTGTTTTTACTTGAAACGGCTCCGATCGAGGCTCCGCGGTGTTTCACCTTGAAACCAGCGAACACGAAATGGCGTCGGCCCTGAACGCATCACAACAGTCCCGCCCACCGCCGCAGCCCAGCCTCTGATTGGACGTTCGACACGCCGCCTGGGCGGACATACGCCTCGCTGATTGGCAGACGCGCCTGCCAGTTCTACGGTGGCCGAGAGAGTTCAACGCACTGCAAAATAAGAGAACATGAAAATAGAAAAACTAAAATATAATTTAATTAGGCATAATGTAGTGTTTTTACTTTTTTTCTAATCAATATCTGGTATTGAATTATGATGTAAAGAGATATATATATAAATAAATGATTATAAATCTACTAATAAATTGTCAATAGGCAATAAAACATAATAAAGATTTTAAAAAATGAATACGTATAAACTAAAATAATAAAATAATGATAAAGATAATAATAGTTATTGTAATAACAAAGAGATGAAGTCATTAAGACAACAGTTTGCTGTATTTACTCCTCTGCACCTTTCTAGTTACTGATTGTTACATATTTCAATGTTAATTTGTTGTCTTTGATTAAAACACACACAGAAACACACATATATCAAAACTGATTTTTATTGCATCTTCACTTTCAAACAAAAACATAATTAAAAACTGATATAGGCACATGATACGTGATGCACCTGTTCACATCCTCACACACCAGCGACTCAGTGACGTCAGCAGGATCAACACTTCGACTTCCGAGAGAACGGACCTGACGAGAAGCAGAACACGGGTTCAGCACGACACGTTCGATAGATAACGATAAAGAGAAAGAAATGTAGATCGAGAGAAGCAGTGTTTATTGAAGCACCTTGGATGTCGGCCATCCTCCTGCGGTGTCGAGGCAGCGTGGCGTCCAGCCTCAACATGGACTCGGGTGTTCGCAGCACCTCCTCCAGCAAACACTGCTCCTCACTTCTCTCACTCTCCTGGGGAGGAAGCAGGTCCTCAGTTAGGATATGAGGCTACATCCACGCTACTCGTGTGACCTCACTTTTAACCATTTCTGTACGTTGTTTGTATATTTGCTGTAACCATCTGCTTCCTGTTTGCAGCAGCAGTCACATGCCCATGTAAGTGAATGGCCACATGATACGTTTTCAGGCGTGTTAGCACAGTGTGGACGGGGATTATCACCGATACGGAGCTAAAACACTCGTGCATGGAGATCGTTTTAGTTTTAAAATGAGAAACCTGTGTGGGCGCTGGTTGACCTCTCCGCCGGCCTACGGGAGTTCTGGGGCTTTGGTTTTCAGCTCCGCTCCTCGGTCGCTCCCGCTCTCTCTGCAGCAGGAGGCCCTGCCGTGTGGACCGGAACTCCAGGGAGAAGTTACTGATGGTTTTACAGAAGTCCTCGGCTTTGGTGTCTCTCACCATAGCTCGGGAGTAGCCCAGGAACAAGAGGAAAGAGTGGAACCTGGAGAACCAGAAAACAGAAAGTTTTACAAATGTATTGTTGACTCATTTGAGGAGGAAGAATCTGTAATAAATAACCTGTTGATGACCCGACGGTGCACAGCTCTGAGGACCTTCAGCTTCTCCTCGCACTCTTTCAAAATCTTCGGCAGCTGTTGACGGAGTGAACCTTCCTGAGCCGAGGTCTCGTCTCCTCCTCTTCCTCCTCCTCTCCTCTTCTCCCCCTTTCCTCCTTTCCTCTTTTCCTCTGCCTTGTCCAGCACCTTCAGCTGCTCCCATGATGCTTTGCACAGGGCCTCCAGCTGAGAAAGGTTGGACTGGACCAGGGAGTAATCGCACTGTAAAGATGAGAAGAACAAGGGGGAGTTTCAACATTTTGAGGATTGTTGCCTAGATTCATTTAGAATAAATTTACATAGTTGATTTTTAGAATCATGGACGAGTTTGGTCCATGTCCCTTCCACTAACGTAGAGGAGGAAGGACTTATGACCTATATTGCGGCAGCCACCAGGGGGAGATCGATATGCTTTGGCTTCACTTTTGGGGAGCTGCCTTGTCATCCATCTTTATTTATAGTCTGTGATCCAAACCAAGCTTAAGTCTGTTAATCGCCCCTCTGGTGGCTGGCGGCAGGATTGGTCATATAGGTTATATTGAAATAATCCTGCAAATTCAAATGCAAGCATAACATAAATACACAGTCAGGACACACACACACACACACACACACACACACACACACACACACACACACACACACACACACACACACACACACACACACACACACACACACACACACGATAACTACGCACCTTTCCAGCTTTGGTAACAGCGCTGGTGTCGGAGTAGAGATCGGAGGATTGTGGGTAGAGCTGCAGCAGCAGCACACAGACATGGTGCAGCAGCGGCTGGCGGGAGTGTGTATCCCTCACCTGGGACAACTTGCCCAGGTAACTCAGCTCAAACCCACGGGCCTTTGTGTGAAAAGAAGAAAAACCCTCACCGACACTGAAAACTGCACCAAGGACGGAGCCTAACGTCACAGTGCACCCACCTTACATCCATTTAGAACGTTTCCGATCGCTAACACCGTTGCCAGAATACATCTGAAGGTCTGGCTTCCTGCCAGCTGCTCCATAGCCAGCTTCAGATGGAAGAGAGGCTCGGCAATTTCCTGCAAAGAGAAGGAATAATCACATCTTTGGTGACAGGAGGTCATGGAAGTGGTCCCGCCAATACTGGTGTGTTTTATGAGGATGTTTTAATTTGCGTTTGTTTGTCTGTTAGTTATCAGTATTACACAAAATCTACCGGATGGTTTATCACAACACTTGGTGGAACGATGTGATCTGGATCTGGGAGGAACCCTTTCTTTAGGAATGCAAGATAAGTGTTTTTCAACCTTATTCTTGATTTCTCAGAAGATAATACATGAAACTGGCATATATCTTTCTGAAGTTCTGTAGATTTCATTCCGCCGTCTCTTACCCTCTCTAAGGAGTCGTAGTCCAGAGCGAAGGCCCACAGCTGAAGCCTGGAGCTCAGGTGAGAGATCTCCCCCAAAGTGAGGAGGCAGAGCTCGGCCTGGGCCAGAGGAGCGTGGGGGTTCTGGGCCTTGGCGTCCTTGATCAGAGAGAGCTCCTCCTCCGTCGGGATTAACGCTTGAAGCCGCTGTTTGAGAAAGAAAAGAGATGGATAAAGGATATGTTATCATATCCAGGAAAAAAGTAAACTTCAACTGTTCATTAAATGCTGATGCTGAATCTTCACTGTGGGACACGACCTCTACTGTACCTGGACGTCCTCTCTGTCCAGCACGCTGCTGTCCATGCTGTAGATGGCAGGGGGGAGGAGGCGGGGGGGCGGGAGGCTGCTCAGTGCAATGGTTATGATGTTACTTCGCTTCATCCCCAACACCGACACTGACGGCTGCTTCTGTGTCGAGACGCAGTGAAAGATACAAGACTAGTAAGAGCAACTTTTAGGATTGGCTGCCTACAGAGACAAATTTGTGGGTCTATAAAAGCAAATGGAAAAGTGCTGCCTCCTGTTTTATTCACATTACGCAGCAACCGACAATTTATAAGTGATGATGATCTGATCTGATTATTATTTACTGACTATTTCCCCAAAGTTTTACATGTAAAGAACTAAACTGATGTTGGTTACCTGCCGCCCAGAGGCCAGCTTAAAGCAGGTGCTACTGCCCTTAGACTCAAACAGGTACTCCAGCCGGTTTGTATCCAGATCCACCGGTTCAAGTCCGGCCCAGATGGTCTGAGTCCCAAAGCGGGTCATCCTAGGAAGGGGAGCCAGAGTCTGCATTTCCCTCCAGTGGAGCTTCAAGGTGCGAGATTTGAGGGTCGAACCTTTAAGGGAAGCTGAGGATAAAGCTGGTGCCAGAGGAGGAAGAGGCGGAGGAGGAGGAGGAAGAGGAGGGGGTGCCGGAGGGGCTTGGAGGCATGTTGATGATTCATTAGTTGAATTGGTTCCCTCGTCCTCTGTGCTGTCTTCCTCATCCCAGAGGTCTGAGAAATCCAAGGTGTTGAGGCACAGACGTGCAGCAGGTTTGAGGATGGAAGTCCAGGGCTGGTCAAGATCCCAGATCAGGGGGTTCTCCTTGGTTTGCTCTGCCTCCTTCATTGCTCTGTGACTCAAAGAGAGATTTTGTTGATATTCAGTAGCATTGACTTGACAAAGAAGGTGATGATTTCTCTAAAGAGCTGAAGAAAAGGTGACTCCAACAAGGACACTTCTTCTTTTTTACTGAACAATCTCTTCCAGGTCTGATCAGATGAACGATGCAGCCTCACAAAAGCAAAATGTGAGCAGTGAGCAGCCGCCTCACACCCTCTGAATGTCTGTGGATGCTCACCGCCTCACTCTGCAACCACAGACGCACATAACTCACACGACCAGATCGCAATCTTCCAACCACCTCTGGGTGGGTGTTCTCACTTCGCCGTAACCTGCAATTGTCCCTGAACTCATGAGAGGACGAGTTTTGTTTGATCCAAGAGTTGACCGTTGTCCTGCTCGTGCGCCAGAGACCCGTGACTTCAGTCAGAGACGAGCATTTCACATGAGCTATGACGGGCTGTGTTTAGTCTCGCATCCAAATCTGATGGAGGACGAAAAAAATCTGAGGAACGCTTTTCTGCAGAACTTCCAGAACGTCCAAATGCTGCTTCTCCAGCCGTCTCTTCTCTTCCCCGTCTCTCTGTAAGTGAGAGATTCAGAAGCACAGAGGGCGAGAGGTGCATTGGTCCGTTGGTGCATCAGTCTTGGTTTATTTGAGTTGCACCCTTTCCCTTAATTTCCTTATCGGGGCTGCATCTCCTGTTTGTAGTGCTTCATGTGTATAAACAAACCTCTATCAGCCTCTGGTGATCTGTGGCTTCCCTCCTCTTCTGCGTCTGCTTCTCCCCCGTGAGCACATACAAGAGCACGACTAAAATCTGCCCTGCATCCCCTTCTGTACTTTCAACTGTATTTCTATAAATAGGCAGCAAATATGTTTTTATATACAGTCTATGGCACATTGACTTTACATAAGAAAGATGGACGACATAACTGTTCCTCAAAAGTGAAGCCAAAGTGTTTCCATGGCCCTTGTGTGGCTGGTGGCAGCATAGGTTATAAATCCTGCCTCCTCCATGTTAGTGGATGGAGGGAGTTCCTATCACACTGCATGTGTGGTCAAGTTTTCATGTTTC
Organism: Hippoglossus hippoglossus; assembly: GCF_009819705.1. Taxonomy (NCBI): domain Eukaryota; kingdom Metazoa; phylum Chordata; class Actinopteri; order Pleuronectiformes; family Pleuronectidae; genus Hippoglossus; species Hippoglossus hippoglossus. The sequence goes on from NC_047168.1 coordinate 15,633,384, forward strand.
TGATCAGTTTGGTTTTTATTTGATGCTATAAAAACAGGTTGAGACGTCATGATTGACAGCTGAGACCGGCTCCTGATTGGCCGAGTGCGTGCATCGACAGGACCTTGCTACCAGGGCTCCATCTCCGCTCCCATCAACCGACTGTGTGAGGCCGGCGCTCGTAGCGCGGCTATTTGTAGACATTCTTATGTGGTTTATGCTCATGTTGTTTCTGTGTGAATCTTTTGCAGAAATCTCGGAGAGATTATGGAGAGCGGCGCCAAACAACATCTCAAAAAGGAAGAAAGATTCTGTGATTAAACATGAGGCTGCAGAACCACTGCAGCTTAACTGGGTGAATAACGGGAGAAACTATATTTTCATTTGCATGGTCCACATGCAGCCATAATGAGGATCCCTCCCTCGGCCATTAGCCCCCCCCCTAATTACACTTTATCTCATCCAGTGCTCCTGCAGGCGGCAGCGGGGCTCAGGGGACGTCTAGGCCGAAATGAGCTCCAACTGGAAAACTCCTTGACATTTATGTATCAACAGAGTTTTCATGTCTGCAGCAAAAAGGATTTAAAGGCTTTTTTCCTGTCTATTTTGTCAAACCTTCCATTTCTTTGACCACATGATAAAACTGTAAGTTGCCATGTAAAGCTTTGGTGTCGTGTTTTTAACAAATAAAAAACAATGCGTGTTTAAATTATAGATTCGAAGATGGACGACATGGCAGCTCTCCACAAAAAGATGCCAAATCATGGGTATCACCCCCTGGTGGCTGGCTCCAGTATAGGACACAAAACGAGTGTAGACGCATCTGTATTTACAGTCTGTGCTCCTAATACATGATGTGTCATAGTAACTGAAACAGATGGTGGAACTTTGCGGTCCATGTATGGTTTTATTATTTGCACGTGATTTTGTGTGTCTGTGTTTACGTGCTTATGTAAGTTTGAATAGTTTCTTCTCATGTTTGTTGCGACTGCAGATGACACTTGGCCGGCATGTCTGGATGATGGACCCAAGAGTTCATGCTAATCAATGTGCATCGTCTCGTCATGAACAAAATAAACAGAGCATGTGTTTTTCTGTGTGTGTGTGTGTGAGATGTATTTGTCTCTGTTCGTCTGTCTCTGTCTGTCCTGAGCATTAACTCTCTCTGAGCGTTGACAGCACAAGATAAAGATCAGGGAAAACATTACATGTAATCGCTCCCACTTTGAGAATGTCGAGGGTCTGAAGTCGTCTGGCTCAGAAACCAGAGAGAACAGTTTCTCATGTAACGGCCATTTTGAACCAAGACTCTTATATAAACAAATATACATTTCGCACTGGACACAGGTCTTTTGTGAGATTGAGGCTCTGTCCTTGTACATTTGAATACAAATGTATTATGATGCAGTACTTGTGCCTGAGAGATAATAAAAAATGTATTCCATTCACAGCTTCATTTTTCTACAGGCCAGTAAACGTCTCATTTCCTGAAAGACAATCGCATTCCGGTGTCCCACACTGCGACGCACCACACACTCACTGCAACAATGCCGTGGCAGCCATGAGTGTGATTGTCTGAACTTGGGATGCCTCCTTTGGACCTGAGGATTGGTGGGTTCACAAAACCACGTATCCAGACAGAATCCAGCCAGAGGTTGGAATAAGAGGAGGAATTCAGATTCAATCAGGGAGATTGTGTCTTTCTCAAAGTTTGCAGAGCTCCTGAAAGCTCCAAGTTAAAAGTTAAAACTAATTCAGGCACAAAAGTCTCAACTTAGAATGGTTCAATGATCGTGTCCTGATTCATAACTTAACCTTGAGTCCCTGTTCATCCGGATTAATTTAGTTTTCAATGAGTTTGTGTGTGTTTTTGAATTAGAGACTATATTTTATTTTCCAACCCTAATTTTATTGATCTTTTATTATATACATACAGACATATACTGTATTTTGAAAGTCGTGAGCGGAAGTCCCACCCCCCCATTGGCGCGCTCCCGTGTTGTTTTGGGAACACTCCCCCGTGCACGCGCCTCCCTCTCCCGCTGTCACTCATCCCTCGTGCTGACGTCACACCGAGGATCCGCCACAATGTCAAACACTCACGAGCAGCGCGAGCTCATGGCCTCCACGCGCCACCATGTCCCGGACTCCCGCCGCCGCCGCCGCGTGCAGCTGCTCGCCTCCGGTCTCCGTTAACGGCTCAGCTCCGTGATACCGGACAGGGATGGTGTGCGAGGTAAGATGTCTCACTCTGCTGCTTTTTCCTCTCTTTCTCTCCCCCCGTCGCTTTAATAATAATTCAGCCTGATTTCCCCCCCGCGTTTATTTTTCACGTGTATTGTTATCAAAGGATTTCACGTTATTTAAAATCAGAATAAAAACCGCGTCTTCTCCCGCCTCGTCTTCACGTGAAAAGTTGTGCGGCTCCATCACTGCTGTTACGTAACGTGAGCTGCGCAGATGTTCCAGAGGTGCAGTGATGACGCGTCCGTTCAGCGTCACGTTCCAACAGCTGCACGATTCTCCATCAGGAGGAAAACATGACATCACTGGTTCGAGATTCAAACCCAATATATCAAAGTACTGTCTGTAAGGTTAGATGTATATTCAGTGTATATATATATATATATATATATATATATATATATATATATATATATATATATATATACTATGGGACGTACTGTACGTTGCAACAAACACTGACAGGTATTTCCTTTAAGTCCACAGGTATTTTATTTTAACCTGCCAGCACATTACACCTTATTGTATAATAAGTTATGTTCTGTATCTCTATCTATTGTATTTACAGTATTCTGACATATGTCCTGCTACAGAACAGCCGACAGTCAGCGTTTCCAGTAATCCCTCAGTTACTCAACCATGTGTCTTGTGTGTGTGTCCCAACAGGTGAATGTGAGTGTGTGAGCCAGGTCAGAGGTCATGCTGCAGAGGGAATCCGACCCCCACGGCCTCTTCTCCTCCGGAGAGACGTTTGACAATGACTGTGAGGTGAGATCTTTGTAATGAAACCCTCAGTCAAGGAGGCTCTTCTCCCCGATACTCATCACTGACTTTGTTGATTTAGATATTCCAACGATTGACATTCTTCTGAATAAGACATTGTTTCTATCACGGTGTTGAGTTGCTGATAGAATAACACGTTCATATTCACGTCATTACGTCCGCACAACGTTTTCTTTCTAATTTTACTAAAAGCTCCTTTTTATTTGTCCCTCCTCTTTACGACCATGTGCTGCCAAACAGCTGCTAACTGCCGTGTGATGAAGATATTTAACAACTGATTCCCTTCAGATCCGTTCTACCTTCACTCGTGTACATGAGACAGTTTGTGTTGCTGTCGAACGACAAGAGGGACGAGAAGCTTCCCCTGCACAGCGTCCACTCACAGATCACAGTTGTGTAACGCTCTCGCTCTGTCTTTGTCTCAGATGGGGGCGAGTTGTGTAGATGTAGTGTGTCTGTGCGAGGCTGGTCCCTGTACACTGTACTCAGAAGCACACACGCCCACGCCGGTGAGTGCTTCCCACTTAAGTGTCTAAGGCCATCACTCCGCCCGCTCACATCACAAAGTGTTTCTTCATCTGTATCTGTGCTTTAAACACACGACCATCCTCCGTCTCGCTCTCTGTTTTCTACTTCACACAAAGGACCAAATGTTCACGTGGTCTTTTCCTTCTTGCTTCCTCTGCTCAGGACACGCTGCTGTGTGAACACTGTGGCAAAAACAGGGTGATGATAACCAGGTACTCTGAGGGCTACGGCACAGAGGTAAAGTGGGAGTGTGTGTGTGTGTGTGTGTGTGTGTGTGTGTGTGTGTGTGTGTGTGTGTGTGTGTGTGTGTGTGTGTTCGTGTGTGTGTCTCAAAAAGCCCATTAGTGAATACAGTCCACCTACTTCTGATACTTAAGAGTCTCGCCTGCATGTGTCTGCAGCTCCTTATAAAAGCTTCTGACATGTTTTGTTGTTGCCTTTACTTCAAAGTCTAACCCTGGATATTACCCATGATCCTCTGCTTCCTGACCCTGAAGAGCTGCTGCTGTAACAAATCCACCAAACTCTGTTCAGGATTCTTCATGTTTTAACAGTTTCCTGCTGAATATTGGAGATAAACTCTGGTTTTTAATAACTGCTGAGTGTTTTTAACTGATCTCAGTTCAGCTTCACTCTTCACCTGGAGCTGGTTGTGACAGTTGAAGCTGTGACTCACAGGAGATGGAACCCACTCACCAGAGTTACAGAGAGCCAAACGCCATAGAAGTTTTACAAAATAAAATAAAGTAATTATTGAAATATGGATGTAGTTCTTTCAATGTGTCCTGCAGTGATGGCAGCAGGTTGAGGTTTCACGTTTCGGTTGTTCTGTACCACGATCTGAGGTCACGGATGTTTTCTATCGCAGTTTCCGTCTCAAGATCAGAATTCTTCGAGCCCCCGTGGAAAAGAAACAACTGTACGAGTCCCTGAGCTCGTTAGTCAAGTGCAGAGGCGTCAGCTGACTCATGCAAAATAATAATGGTGGTAATAAAAAATGACGCACGACAACAGTCACGCAGACCAACAGCATCATCGCGTGTTGCTTTTGGTTTAGAAATAGTGGCCGGAGATGATTCACTGTTTGGTTTTTCATCCAAAACCTTCAAAATAAAAGTGTGAGTGAGTCGAGGTTGTGGCTCAGCAAGCAGGACAATAATTGTCGTATCTGACACGATGTAGCAGCTTCGATTGTTTTCTATATTATATTTGTCTTTATACACATTTTTGTATTTGATTATATATATATATATATCGTGTATTGCAGGAAGAGTGTTTGCTGTCGGACCCTCAGGGGGAGAGTGATGCTGATGCTGATATAGAGGATACAGACTGCAGGTTTGTGATGTGCACAAACACACAAACACAATTATTAACACGTGTGTAATCGTCTAACCTTGTGCCTTTTAACTCGATTGGCTCAGACTTCAGGAGCCGGGCTCCCTCCAGCGAATCAGCTCACGGAGGCGTAAGCGTCCCCGAGTCGCGCGGCAAGACACCACGGAGAGCGAGGACGATGGTGGGAGGAGTCACAGATCCCATCGCTGGACCGTCCGGCTCAGTCCGGACAGAGCCCAGAGCCGGACCATCCTGGAGGTGAAAACAGAAAGCACAGCACACAGCACGTTTTCATCACAACACAGATAAGAAGATGAATCCTGCTAATTTAAATCCACTGAACTCCCTTGGTTAACTAAAGTTCTGGTGTTAGAACCATAAAAGAAACTGACATATCAAAGTGAAATATGTAATAACACAACAATTAAGTATTTCAAGGCATAAAGGTAGTAACTACAGGGAGAAGGTTGAGTATTATTTGTTTGGATTCTGTTTAGTTTTTATTTAAATTGTGTATATAGCGATATTCAGCCTGTAAATGTGTTTTTTTCTGTGGAGTTTTTCTATTGTTATTAATTCTGCCTTTAAACAACAGCTGTATTCAAACGCCTGCATCTAGTCCGTCCTCTCGTCCCTGTCTTTCAGGAGAGCATATCACAGGTGAGGCCGCTGATCATCTGCCGGCCCAACGTGGAGATGCAGAGGAGCCGGGTGGATCTGCCCCGAGGCTCCAAACCGACGTCCCTGTGGCCGTCGTCCCTCTCTCTCCCCGTCCTCCTCCTCCTCTCTCTGCCCCTCTCCCTCTCCCTCCTCATTGTTATCGTCTCCTTCCTCCTCCCCTGGGCCAGGGCCTGACCCCATCCTCTCTGCTGCATCATTCCAAACATGTGAAAAACTTCCAACATATTTGAAAATGTCATAGACAGATTTAGTGTGCTGTGAAAAGGTTAGCAGACCAACTATGGGCTTTCACACCTCCTGTTTGGTTCAGACCTTCTGAGCTTTCAGTTCAGTCCAAACCAACATAACAGGTGTGAAAGGTTCCTCGGACCATGGTCTGGACCAACGGACTCTTGGACCAATAGCAGGACGTTGCTCAGGAACACTTGAAAGGCTGTTTCTCTCTAAACAGGTTTAAACATATAAGTAGACAGAACATCTAAATACGCAAAATATAAGTTCTCAAAAAAAGAACACAACTTGGTATGCAGTCAAAAGGCAGAGGGTAGATGGGATGTGAGCAGACAACTGGATTACCATGAGAATGATATTACAGTGGCAATGAACTTAACTAAATTAGTTCATTCATTGTCTCCATTCAAACAACAAGACTTTAATTTGCCGAAGTGATAACGCCTGTCTAAGAACCAATCAGAGGCCAGTTTGGGTAGAAGCAGCTCACGACGCACGTATGTCAGACACAATTCTTCAATCCGCTCCCTAAGTTACAACATGAAACCAGAAGTAACCAGATCACATGAGGCAGAGACGTGAAGCTTGGGTCGGACCCTGGTCCAGACTCGTGTGGCCATGAAGATGTCAAGATAATTACGTTTTTATTTCTTCTTTCCCTCACATGTTGAAATGATTTTAAGCATCTTGTTTGTTTGTGTTTTTGGGGGGGGGGGGGGGGGGGGGTTGACCTTTGGGTTTTAAGATACGTGACAGTGCCACACTGCACCTAAAGCTCCTGAACGTGCTCACAATGAAAACAACATGAACTCAGCGTTTGCTTCTGCCTCAGAACATCTCACCTCGCTTCCTCACCCCCTCGTTTGTAAAAATAGAGCTCTCATCTCAACGAGCCACAGGAGCAGTACGGTGTTTGGAGGAGGGGGGGGGGGGTGTAAAGGTTTCATGGCTGAAGAAATAGAGCAGGCTCCATATGAAAACATCTCAACACGACGACGCTGCCGAACTATGCAAACACTCCTCCTGCTGCAGTGAAACGTCTCCTGTGTCCACTTTTCTCTCTGATGAATATATTTCACCAATGCAGGGACTAAAATAAGAGCACGATCATATTTAAAAAGCAATAGCGGGGGGGATCAGGTGCGTGATCTACTGTGCATCTGCTCTTTGGGGATAACGTGTTGTTTGACCTGTGAAGAGGTGGATCCCTCTTCTTCTTCTTCTTCTTCTTCTTCTTCTTCTTCTTCTTCCTCTTCCTCTTCTTCCTCTTCTTCTTCCTCTTCCTCCCTCTGGCTGCACTTGTATATTTTTAGAGAAATGAGCTGACCTCAAAATAAAACGAGCTTTAGTGGAACTTTACTATGTTAAAGTAATTTAAACACTTTTCACAGTCTTACAGTCAAAACATTGCTATCGTGTTTAATAGTATTTATGTTTATGTGTCTGTTCATGAGTGATTATTTAAGAAAGAAAGTGAGCTTGACAATCAGTCGTGCTTCTTGCTGTAAAAAGCCATTTTGCTGTGGCTTCTCTGTTCTGTACATTGAACATTAAGTTGTTTTTGAATGACTTTGAATCAATTTGTTTTTCACTCCCTTGGAGAACGGTCTGTTTGTGAATTTACATCAGGTTGTATAAGCTCATTTCATTCATGTTGAGGACCTTGTTTCGTTCCAGTCTGTTGTAACGCCCGGACTTTATTTGTGTATAATGTATCTTCACCTCTGTTTTCATTGGGGCAATAGAAGTTCAATAAAACTAGATTGTATTTTGACAAAAAAAAAAAAAACGTGTGTTTTTTCCACTATACCATAGAACCTTAAAAGAATAACCATCTTTTTTTGGGGGCTCCCTCAAAGTGAAGCCAAAAAGTATTGATCGCCCCCTGGTGGTTGGTCGCAGTACAGGTCATACCTATAGTATTGTGTATTCTGCCACGAGACTATATACAGCGATGGAGGACACAGAGGAGAGAGCCACGGTCCCATTGGTACACAATCAATCTTCAGTTAGTCTGAACTGTCAATCATCACATTTCACCATTTCTATAGCATCACATCTTCTCCCACAGTATCTGTACCAAGCAGAAACAATCAGCAAGGACCACCCTGACATATTGTGGCATTTGAAGTTGATCCTGTGACTTTGCACAACCAGTAGAGCAGCATTAGCTTTCACTTGGTGTCACATCTCTGGCCAATGAATCCAATACTTACTCCCCTTCTTCCTCAGCTGTGGGTCTCTCCCACCTCCTGTGAGAACTGTGTGGCTCCTAAGCTGCTAAATAACTTTGTCCGGTGTATTTTTTTGGCGAGCTGATAGAAAAAGGTAGATTGTCCCAAAACAGCTCTGATGCGATACACAAGCTCGACCAATGGCAAGTCGGACTCAGACGCCAGTCATGATGTGTTCCCCTTAGCTGAAACCTGACCACAGACACCAGTCTGATAAAAACTACCCACAATGACAGAAAAAAAGGTATTTGAAGTTTTGACTTCTTTGTTTTGTCCATGTCCCATCTGTGAACATGCAGGAGGCGGGGTTTATGACCTACACTGCACACAAGGAGGCAATAAATATGCCGTGGCTTCACTTTTGGGGAGCTGTCATGTCGTCCATCTTTATTTACAGTCCATGATAACAGCAAATTGTGGTTTTGTGACTTTTTATATATATAACATGTAATTTACTGATGTTTCTTACCTTCAGTTATCTGCCTTCCCAAAATGTTCCTTTAATTTTGTAACAAAAGGTTCACTCAGCTGTTCAGTTGTAGTGTGTGTGTGTGTGTGTGTGTGTGTGTGTGTGTGTGTGTGTGTGTGTGTGTGAGTGTCTGAAAGTCCTTGTGTCCTCAGGTAGGAGTGTGTTGCCCACCAGTTTCATTCCCAACACACCCACTCACACTATTTCTGCTTCAAAGCATCTCAGTGGAAAGATTCAGTAGAAGTTCAGAGCATCACTGTAAATAAAGATGGACGACATGACAGCTCCCTAAAAGGGATTTCAATGCGGCTCCATCTCCCCCTGGTGGCTGACTGCAGTATAAAGGCCATAAACCTCACCTCCTCCGTGTTGTTGGATGGGACCGATCTAAAAAGTTGACTGAACACATTAAAATAACGTATGGCTGTTATCCCCGGCTCGAGGCAGCACGGGACACACAGGCCACAGAGAGACATTTTAAATATTCATTGGTGATCGGGTCGTCTTTCATTTGTCCATTTCTCGTGGTGACATTGAACATCTATTTTTCTTTACATGAGTGGTCATGATGCCATATGTGCACGTCCCTCCCCCTGACCATGACCTGGTAGGCATGCAGCCATAAGGGATCACGCTAACATCACGTGACTCTGCTATTTCTTTTTGCTGTTATCTGAAACGGTCTTACAGCCCAGATTTATAGAGTCTGATGGGCTGTAGAGAGCTGTGCTAGATAGTGGATGTCCTTCACTGCAGAAAGAATATCATGTGCTTTAGGCCCCTTAAAACTCCTTCTCCTTCTTAAACTCCACTTGTTACCTGCACGTCATCATGTGAAGTATTCCTTCTTAGACTCGCAGCCTGGTTAGTGCATCCTCAGGGTCCTGGAGCCAGAGTCCCTTCGTCCAGTCGTCCCCTTGAATGTGCAGGAAAGCAAGAGACCCAGAGCAGCTGAGAACCACTGGAAAAATTAGACAATATACAGACCTACATCTTTGTAGATGTGCCACTGTACTTTACTCACGTACATTTCTCTACAAACAATATATCTGTAGTGAAAGGTGTATATTATTCTCTAGTCTCCCTCATTCTGCTGCCGTAACAAGTTAAATGACGCACATCTCATCTTATCTTGAACTGGGCCTTGTCTCACTACGTTAAAACTTTGAGAGTCCAGGAGGCGGCTGGTGTGAGCAATAGAAAATAACAGAAAACTTTTACCCTGAATGTTCGACCGTTTTGTTACAGTTTGAGATGCTGCAGGGATTCATGTGGACCTTGGAGATGTATATGAATGTATTAATAGCAAAAGCAAACCAATCCAGCTGCTATTTCTGACAGCGTGGTGATTTGTGAGGGTCCACTGTCGGCTGCTTCAGACCCGTGAAGCTATTTTCCAAGTCAAGGTTACAGCGTGACCCAGCTGTTTGCTTTGTCTGCTGGCTCAAATGCCGACAAGTATAAATGTTGTTGTTTTGTTGCCCCCTCGGCCTTCCAGTCCCACTCACCAGTTGACCCAGATTCCACTGTGTTTGGCTGTAGAGGAGCAACGTGATCCCTTTGTTGACCCTCTAGGCATTTAATACTGATCCCCAAGTCATATGGCCTCGAATAAAGATCCAAGTCCCCCCAGCTCCGACATGTCTTGGTGCATGAGTTCATATTGGAGATTTACTGCCTCACAGTTATAAACAAGATTAGTTTCTTGTTTATAACTTGCCTGGAAAAAAATATATATATTTTGTAACTCAGTACAAATTAACTTTATTATTATTACTATTACTATTATTTTTAAGAAGAAGAAGAAAAAGAACGAACTCAGCCAAAATACAGCCAAAGTAACCCCTAATATATTTGTTGCATCATCTCCTCACAAATCTCTGTTAGGATTCAAACTGAAGACGCCAAAACATCTAGAATTTCAGTTAACGAGTGTATAACAGGATATGTGAGAAATCTAGGGCACCCTACCACTTTTGAAAACTAAGACAGGAGAGAGAGAGGAGGAGAAAGACACGACAGCGTTGAACAGACAACACGGCTGGTGTCTGCAGACAGAGGTACAGCTGCCTGCAACAGTAACAGCAACATCCAACCTCTGGATTATCACTGGAGGATTTTTCTCTGTGGAGTTTTGATCATACACTGTGCAAAAACTAAGTGTCCTGCAATCTTGTGGCATTCAAGAGGTGTCAGTGTGGTGAGTGATTAGGAAAGGGGGGGGGGATTTAAAGGAATTAGCACAGATTAAAGTTAAACCGGACATTATGGCAGTGGCTACTCCACACCTGCAGCAGGAGTGGGAGGAATGGAAGAAAATTATGGAGGAGAACAGGAGGAGGACATTGAGTGAGAGGCTGAGTCGTTGGCCAAATCTGCAGCTGCATGAGGAGGAGGACGATGGGGAGGAAACGGAGGAGGACAGTGAGGAAGAGGAGGAAAATGAAGCAGGTGGGACAGAGAAGGAAGGGAGCGAGCAGGAGGGAGAAGGAGAGAAGAAGGTAGAGCTAAAAGTGATGGTGAATGATGAACAAGTCACAGAGGAAGAGAAAGAAAATAAGGGAGAGAGGGATGTTGAGGAGGACAAGCAGGTGGAGGAGAGGGAGGTGACAGAAGAAATGGAGGGAGGAAAGAAGGGGGAGGTGTGGGAGGTGACAATCGCACAGCAACAGGAGGAAGTTGGGGAAAGTGAGGGAGTGAGTGAAGAGCTAAATGTGGAGACGATGATGGAGCCAGAAGAAATAGAGGAAGAAATTAAGGAGAAGAGGGAACACAATGGGGTGATAGAGGCAGAGGAACAGGAAGTGGGAGGGGAATGGAGAGATAATGAAGAAGACAGGGAGGATAAAGGGAGGAGAGAGGTGAAAGAGGAGGAGGAAAAGGAAGTGACGCAAGCAGAAATAGTTGGAATTGGGGATGGGAGGGAGGATGAGGAGATGATAAGGAGGGAAGGAGGGCTGATAGAAGCAGAGCGATGGGAGGAAGAGGGAGCAGTGGAGGAAGCGATTGAGCCTGAGGTAAATAGGGAGGTGGAGGAAGATGTCGAAGAGGAGGAGGAAGAGCAGGTACAAGAGGAAGCTGACAGGAGTAGAATAGACGAAGAAAACTTCACAGATTCATTTGAATCTGATGAAGATGCTCGGCGGATGGGATCGGAGGATGAAGGTTATAATTCTGAAAGATTGAATAACGGAAAAAGAGCCGTAGAGGAACAATGCAAGGATCCCAAGGAAGTGGAAGAACGAAGGAGGAATGACAGTAGAATCCTTGGAGTGTGGACTGAAGAGGAGGATGAGAGCGAGAAGCTGACAAATGAGGAAGACTCGTTCACAGGATCCAGAGGAGAGTTTGAGGAGGATCCAGAAAAGCTTCTGGAGGAACAAGATGACTCATCAGATGAAGAGGAAGCAGATCATATATCATACAAAGACATGGATTGTAATGATGAAGATGAGGGGAAGGTTTACTGCAAAGACGATTATCCCACCGATTTATTTCGCACTTTGACAGAGTTCAGGGACTCTGCCCTTCTCACCGACCTACATTTGAGCACAGAGGTTGGGAAGAGTTTCCAGGTACACTCCCCTGTCCTGGCTGCTGTCAGCTCCGTTGTCCGGGAAAGCCTGAGTAGAAGAAATATAGAAAACGATAAAAGAGAAGATGATACAAGGTGGTCAATGTCTCTGGGTCCAGGAGTGGATGCTGTTGGATTAGAGGCAGTTGTGGAGTTTGCCTATTCCGGATTTATGTCCCGACTGGACAAGGACACGGTGAATCAGATAAAGGGTGCAGCTCAAACACTCTGCGTCCCCCGAGTGATGGATCTCTGCAACGAGGAAGAGTCACCAAAAACTGGAGGACGTAAGAAAGAAGAAAAGATCTCTGCTGCGGAGGAAAGGAAGATCAGTCTTCAGTCCATCAAGCAGCTGTGGATGGACAGGGTGGGCTGTGATGTCACTTTGGAAGGTATTGGAGAATCGCTTCCGGGTGAGTAGACCACCAATGAATGTGTTTATGTAAAAGTTTAAAGGAGACATATTGTGCTTCATATCCTGGTTGATCATTTTAATTTGTGTTATTACTTTAAAATGTTTTCATGCTCTAATGTTCAGAATCACTTTCCTCAGACTGTCCATCGCTGCAGCTCCTCTCTTCAGCCTCTGTCTCAAACACTTGGTTTTAGCTCCTGTCTCTTTAAGACCCCCCTCCTGATAAAGCCCAGTCTGCTCTGATTGGCCAGTTGGCCGGTATGCGCTGCATTATGCAGATGTGGGGCATCGTGATCTTGAAGTTAAAACAGAAAACATTTCTTTGTGAGGGAGCGTTCCATCAAGAGATAACTGAACCGTACATTAGATCATAATTCTGTAATGTTTCCAAATTACTTGAAAAGATTGTGGTTTGGATATTACCATGATGTAATTTAATCATCTTTCATGGAACAAAGAACATGCAGAGGCTTGTCTGTAGTAAATTGGGTCTTTTTACTCAACACCCTCGTCTGTTTAGTCCACAGAGTCATCCTGGCTGCAGGAAGCGACTACTTCCATGGCATGTTTACCTCGGGGATGAGGGAGTCCCATCAGCCTCGTGTGGCTCTCCCCTCCCTGTTGGCGTCTGAGCTGGAGCTTCTGGTCGGCTGCTCCTACAGCGGCGCTCTGCCCCTCAGCTGGAGCTTTGTCTTTGAGATTACCAGCACCACCCTCCAGCTCCAATATCAGCCAGCCCTCTCCATGTGTCTCGACTTCCTGCAGGCAGAAATCAATCCCCTCTCCTGCCTGGATGTGGCATCTTTTGCTGAGGCTTACGAGATGGTGCAGCTACGCGAAACTGCGGACGACTTTGTCATGCGACAATTCGAAAAGGTAGCGTGCACCTTAAAGTTCAAGGATCTCCCAGCCAAGCAACTCCTCAAGTACTTGAACAGTCACTCACTCTGCGTTCCATCTGAGCTCGTTGTATTCAAAGCAGTGGTAGCATGGATTCAAGCTAAGCCCAAGAAAAGGCTCAAACTTGCTAAGGTGTTAATGAAAACTATCCATTTTCCCCTGATGACATTCAAGGAATTCAAAGAAGTCCAGTCTTGGGATATTTGGACGCATCACAGCCTGGTCGAGCTCTACGAAGCAATCTTTGAGGAGTTCTGGTCCAATGAGATTTCCCCAGAGAGTCAGTGCCGCATCTATCTGCCAAAAGAGAGTCTGGTCTTGATTGGGGGTGACCAGACCTCTGAAGACCTATCTAGCCGCAGCATCAGCAGAGAACTCTGGTTTGGAAATTCCCTGAGGAGCCATACAGGGATAAAAAAGGCCATAGAGTGGAGACGGTTGGGAGAAATGCCAGAGTCGGTGAGGTTCAGTCACGAGGTGGCGGTGCTCACAGGACAACTATACGTGTTCGGGGGAAAAAAGTATTATGGCACCTGTGACACCCTGAATTCTGTTTACAGGTGAGGGAAGTTGCTGTTGAACATTCATGTACAGTTTTTCCCATCCAGTATCTATCACTGCTTCTATACATATATTGTTTGTCTCCACATCTGTAGGTATGACCCCCATCAGAACAGCTGGGAGAGTCTGGCTGACATGCAGCAAATGAGATGCCTCTTCTCTGTGGTTGTGCTGGACGGAAAGATGTTCTCCATCGGTGGACACTGTGACCCGGAATATATAGAAAGTGTGGAACGATACTGCCCCACTTCAAACTCTTGGAGGTCAGTCTGATGGGACATTTTTCACAGCAAAGTGTGCTAAGCGTTTCAAGAATTTGTTAAAGTTTGCTTAACAACTATCTACTACATCGGTAGCTTGTACCAAATCCGTGTGGTTGTTTGACCAGAAATGATAATTGTCTTAAAACATACTAATTCTAGAAGGGCGCTCGGACACAGCTGCCAATGCTAACGCCGCCAATGCTAACACCACAGAGTCCAACACTGCCAAGGCTAATGTCCTATCTGCCATGTAATACAATTGTGGATCTGCCCTTTTATCCAAGCCTTTGGTCAAGCCCCACCCCTTCAGAATTTCATGAAACCAGGTTTAGCAGCTTGTTAAACGAAGATCACATGACAAACTAAACCAAACTGTGGCCTGAGACCAGGGAACAAACCAAAGTGAACCAAACTGTGCCAAACTGAACAGGCCAATGAGATACACAAGGCAGGGACAGTGTCACACAGGTGAAACACATCAGGGCAGACAATCAGAGAAGCGGGAAACAGGACAAAGGCAGGAAATAAAAGTAGCAGGAGACACATAAGGTTAGAACTACAAAGTAAAACAGGAAATATGTTCAACCAAAATCCAATAAAGAGTCCAAACTAAACTTCCCAGTATCCCGATGTAATCCAAACAAATACTTCCAAAAGATGAGAAGGAGTCATTAGTGTCTTATCAGAGCAGATCATGACAGGAAGCACTTTAACCTGATTCGGGTCAATTATTGAACAAGCTGTGTCTTGGCTGATCAGTGCAAATATTCTTACCTATGAATCGCTTCTCTTTCAGCTTCACTTGGCCCTTGGATCTACCTCTGGGCGGTCATGTGGCAAAAGTTTTACAAGGGCAGATCCTGGTCTCAGGAGGGCTGAACAGCGACTACAGGTGTCTTTCCTCCATGTTTCGGTACCACCCAGAGACAGGAAGCACCTATCTGGCGAACATGACTAAACCTCGGGCTAAACACTGCATGGAGACGCTGGACGGCCGCCTCTACGTCGCAGGTGGAACCACCGCAGGTGCGCCTGTGAACGTTGTCGACATGTTCGACTGTGAAGTGTACAACCTGGAGACTGACACCTGGACTGCGATCACATCTCTGCTGTTGCCGCATGTCGGAGCAGGAAGTGCGGTTTTGGAGGGAAAGTTTTACGTGCTGGGTGGATACAGCCACGAGGACTCCAGCGACACAAATATGGTCCATCGTTATGACCCCACAACGCAGAGATGGGAAAACATGGGCAAGATGCCCGGGCCCAACAATGACATACGAGCGGCTCTGCTGTGTTTGCCACCAGATTTACGTTTGTAAGACGTGGTGAGATATATTGTGTAACTCATTGTTTGAGATCTTCTGCTCGCCTGGTTAGATATCAATCGGTCAAGGCTAAAGACCGAAGGTGAGGCCCCAAACCTCTGGAATAGTTTACCTGAGGAATCAGACTTGAAACTGTCACTGTCAGATCATCCGCTGCAGATGAGGGCAGGATGAGGGTATTTCCAATATAGTTTATTTTACAGTGTAAAGTAGATAAATCTTTAGGCTTGTCAAAAGTAGGACATCAATGAATTGTGGTTTATTTTGGGTGAGAGAAATTCAATGTATTTAAAAGGTGTTGTAATAATAAATTGGTTGATGACAGAGGTAGACAAGAAATTATTTCCAGGACAATGGATTCAAAAATACACTGTGAACACAAGAGGGCGCTGTCCCACTTGTGGTCATAGTTCAGTTTTCAGCGCAGAATCAGCAGAGAAAAGACAAAAGACAATGTAGTGAGTTTATTTATTTTGCAGTAATTACGCTGAATGTTCCCACATATCTTCAATAAAATTCACTGAGTAATGAAAACATGAACTGAGTTTTGTTTTTTATCATTAAATGTCAGGAGAGAACCGCAGTGTGTAGACATTGTGTGTGTTCATCTACATGGGGAAGAGGAGAAACCCGCTGAAGGTGGTGTGTCCGTTCAGGTTATCGAACACTCTGCCGTTGTCCCACAGCTCCACGTGCACCTTGTCGCTCGCCGCCAGTCGCAGAACAACAGAGTTACTGCTGCTGTCCGAGCCGTCGGCTGTCGGGCTTTCATGGGTGGAAATCTGGAGGAGGCCGTTCTTCATTAACATGGCGCCCATCACGTGGGTGTTGTAGCCGTAGGTGCTGAAGCTGAAGAAGTAGGAACCACCGACGGGTGCCGTGAAGATTCCTGCAGCACAGGAAAGACACTAAATGACTCACTGACATTACAAGTTGAGTGAAGTTACATCCACAGAGAAGGTTACGGCAGCAGGATTCTGCAAAAACTACAGAACGGATTTCCAGAAAGAGGCAGATCGCAGATTTTGAATTGTGGCTTTTCAGAACCAAGGAACAGGAAACTCAAGGTGATTAATGAATTATTATTAGAATTAATTTATTCATGATCCAAAACAGAATACATGCTCCATTAGAGCTGGAATGTGATTTACAGACATCTAAAAAATAATGATTAGTCATGTGGCATCATTGAATTCTCTCACGTTGTTCGATCTTGTTTCAAAATACCAGAAGCAGGTGTTTGAGTTTTAGAGCCTCTGGACATTTAGTGTCTACACGAACAAATTAGTTTCAAACCAGTTCTGTGATGTTGATATTTTTCTGAAACGAAACGACAAAAACAACCTGTATTTTGATCGTAGGCGTCGCCGGTGTTTGAGAAGACTCTTTTAAAAATGAGAGACTTGTCTGTGCAGGGTCCGCTGTAAATCTCCCCAGAGTTTGACAGAGAGGCCGAGAATGCGATCTGAGGAGCGGCTGTGGGAAAGAGAAATGTAGAGAAGTGTTCACGTTAAAGTGAAAGAAATCACACACAGAGAATAAATGATGACAAACATCACTGAGCTAATAACTTTACTTTGAAAAAATATTATTTGGACAGTAAATGTTATGCTTTGAGTGTTATTTCAGGTTTTAAGACTTGTTTTAGTTTTAAAGAGTTCAGTTGACCAGTTTATTTACGTTTTATGTCAATTGTTTATGTGTTATGTCTTTTTAAGAAATATTTACAAAGTTATTTCAGGGTTTAAGACTTATTTCAGGATGATCAGATACATTTTTCTATTGTAGAATATTGATGAACCAATGCTTAAAGTCTGCTTGTCTTACCTTTACCCCCGCTCTGTTTCAGCTTATCAATCTCCATCTCTGAGGCATTCAGTCGTGTTTGCAGGTCTGTGCCCGTTTTGAAAATAAAATATATTAACTGACAGAAAACCAAAATGCATTACTGGGAATATATGTGGTAATATTCCAGTCGTCATCTCGTACCTTTGTTCTCCTCCTTCAGTTTGTCCATGTCGGCCTTCTGTCCCGTCAGCTCGTCCACAGTCGCGTTGAGCCGGGCCTCCAGGGCTTCAAGATCCTTCTGTTGGGTTTCTACATGTCTCTGATTCTCCTGTAAATCCTTCGTCAGCTTCTCTTGAGCTCTCATCAACTCACCCACGTCCACGTCGCCTCTCTGTCCAAACCCAGGCTCCACACACAAGAACCCCAGGAGGCTCAACACAAGCAAAGCCCAGGACCCCATTGGCTCACCTGTAAATTTGTGTTGTATGATGTGCTGTAAGTTGTGTCTTGCTTGTGGAGGGAGGTTTTTCTGCAGTGGCTTATATACCTGCCCTCCTCATTGAAGAGGGGACATGAGGAAGCAGTGTTCAGGCCCCTCAGGGACCCAAGTTCTACTCGTGTCCCAACAGGCCCTGGTAGGATTGTGCAAACATGGTTTCCAAATAAAAAGAATGAATAATACAATATAAGTTTTGTAGTTTCACAATGTGTTATAATGTAAAAATCCCATCTTCACAATAGCACACAGACAAATCCAAGAAAACTCCACGGTAACCTCCTTTCCAACGATCAAAATGCCTTTATTCACATATCATTGTCATACTAAGCGTTACAACCATCAATGTCTATTATTTTCATATGTTCTGATAATTTTCTACTTGGTACTTTTGATTATTTCATCCAGAAGCCGATTAAATACCCAACAACTAGTGTCTAAAGTGCTGAGGCAGTCGGAGAAGACATGCCCGGATGTCAGTGACAGCCCCAGGAAGTTTGCCCATGTTTTCCCATCGCTGTGTGCAGGGATCAAACCGGTGCACCAGCCCAGACTCACTGTAGTCGTCCTGGCAGTATCCACCCAGTATATAGATCTTCTCTTCCAGGACGGCGGAGGCTGCACCCACATGGGGAACAGGCAGGGATGCCAAAGCAGTCCAAGAGTCGGTCACGGGATCGAACACCTCACAGGCTTGTTGATTGGTGTAAAATGCCCTCAGGTTACAAACTCCACCGGTGACGTAGAGACGGCCTCGCAGGGCCTCCATGCAGTGCTGAGCCCGGTCATGGGCCATGTCCGCCAGGTAGGTGGTTCCTCTCTGTGGGTGGTACAGGAACATGGAAGCCAGACACACATACCTGCAGTCGAAACCTCCAGAAACGAAGATTCCTCCGTCGACGACAGTGACAGCAGAGCCGCTCAGAGTCCGATCCAGGGGCTGGACAAAGCTGGGAAACATGAAAACATAGCAGAAACTTAAATGAAACACCAGCTGATATATATTGTGCTGTTGATTGCAGCTCACGAGCACCGAACTCTGTTAAAACTTACATTGTCCAAAGTTATTTTCAAATCTGACAACAGAACTGATTCTTGTGCGTAGGACAAAATGTTAGTCTATCAAATGTTGTGGCAGCTTGTCTCCTATTGAAGACCAGACGCACCCATCATACATGTGATGTTGAACATACTAAAGCTGGACCTTCATGCATCTCACCCTGATTCTGCTCTGAAAGGTCAGTACTGTGTCAGACAGTCGGCGTTGAGTGTGACATCACAAATCGTACCTCCAGGAGTCAGTGTCTGGGTTGTACATCTCAACACTGTGCACGTTGCTGTCGATCTCTTTATCTCCACCGACGGCGTAAAGGCGTCGCTCAAGTGCCACGACTGAGAAGTTACTTCTGAACTCCAGCATGTCTGCCAGCCTCTTCCAGCTGTTCTGCACAGGATCGTAACTAGCACATGTGCGATGAAGATGAAGGTAAAGACGGATATAGTGAGGCCACAGTTGTTACTGAAATTGATTAGAGGATATTTGTGTCATGATTCTCTCCATTTACCTATGGGCAGATTTCATTATATTATCCTTAGCGTAGAAGTAACACCCTCCAATCACATACAGCTTTCCATCCATTGCTGTGACTCCATGCCTGAACTTGGGCTTGTCTGGCATCTCACCCATCCTCCTCCATTCCATCTCCCTCACCAACCCGGTGCCACTGCGCAGGGAGTTTGCAAACCACAGCTCCCTGCTTGGTATGCGTTGACCCATATCTGGGTTCAGCTGGTCTCCCCCGACCAGAACCAGGGCGTCCTTGGGTCGCCTGACCCGCCACTGATCCTGGGGCTGTGGAAGGCTGAAACCAAATTCCTTGAGTGCTGAACCATAGAGTTCCACTTCTTTGTTTCCGAAGCACTCCAGGCGCAGGTTAATGGCCCTGACCTCCCGGAACTCTCGAAACGTCATAAGTGGAAAGCGGACTGCGGTCATCAGTCGGCCAGCTTGGCCCAATCGCTCTTCAGGATCGGCCTCAATCCATGAGATTACAGCTCGAAATACAGCCAGCTCCGAGGGCACGCACAGGCCATCACAGCTGAGGTAATCTAGAAGCTTCTCCGCCGGTAGGTCCTGAAACTTTGCCGTGGATGACACCTCCCAGAAGTTCCTCAGTACAAAGTCATTGGCTTCTTCAAGGAGCTCTGACATCCCATAGGCTTCCGCAAAAGACGCAATGTCCAGACATGACTCTGCCTCCATTTCGCACCGCATGAAGTCGAGGCAAAGCGACAGGGCGGGCTGGAACTGCAGCTGCAGAGCTGTGCAGGTGATCTCGAAGACACAGTCCCAGCTGAGCGACAGGGTCCCACTGTAGGAGCAGCCAATAAGGGCCTGGAAGTCAGATGCTACCAGGAAGGGAAGGGCAACACAGGTCAGATGGGATTCCCTCATTCCGCAGGTGAACATGCCACGGAAGTAGTCACTGCTCGCTGCAAGGATGACTCTGTGAACTTGAGACATACAAAAGAAGAGTTTAAACATCGACCAAAATCAAATAATCAACCAGATAACTAGAGATTAATCAAATAATGTCATCAAACCATGGTGTAAAGTCCCGTCCACATCCAAAATCACATCACAGCCCACTCCGTCTGCCCACAGCTGTTCAACAGAACGAAGACTAATCTTCATCTCATCCACAGCAGAGATCTTTCGCTCTTCCTTCTTGGCTCTTCCATCTTCCCTCGTCCCCTCCTCTTCGTTGCAGATTTCCAGCACTCTAGCGACCCCCAGTGCTTGAGCTGCAGCCTTGACGTTTGCCGTGGTGTCTTTGTTTAAAGGAGATATTACCCCAGTGTAGGCAAACTCCACAACTGCCTGAAGCCCAACAGGATCAACCTCAGAACCCAGTGACACCGACCACCTATGGAAACCTCCATCCTCATCTGTATGTTCTCCACGTGTGTCCCTCAGTCTCTGCAGGAGGACGGAGCTGACGGCAGCCAGGACAGGGGAGTGCACGTGGAGGCTGCTCCCATTCTCAGTGTTTAGAGTCAGGTCTGTGAGAAGAGATGAATCCCAGAGTTCCTTCAGGGCCCTGAACATCTCTTTGGAAGAGCGTTCACTGTGGTAAATATGGACGTTATCCCCACGTCCTTCATCCCTGAATGCCTCCTCGCTCCTACGCTCCCCGATTCCCTCCGGACGAGGACGTATTACTCCGACCTCTGACCCTTCTGTCTCACCCCCTCCTGTCGATAGACCCATCCTGGAGTCATTGTAAGCCACGATCCTCCTCAGCTCGCGGTTCTCCTGCTTCATCCCTTCTCCGCCCTCTTCAATCACTCGTTTCCTCCTCTCCTTTTCTTTCCTCCACCGCTCTTCCCAATCCATCGGCAGGTTATGTCTGCTGAACTCCATCTCAGGAAGGAGATTTAACTTGGCGTCTCTGTGGTATTTATAAAAGCTGACATACAGACACACCTTACTACAGATTTACAGATTTGCTTCTGTCCCTTCTCAAATCTTTTTCTCATGCACCCTCAACTCTTCTCTCTCGTCCAGACACAACTTTCCTCACTGCGTAAACAGGCAGTTATTTATAGCTGCAGGGTCACAGAGATTCAGTTTCAACTGGACCTTGGCAACCGCAGCATTGTAAAGTTTATCAAGGACACAAATGGAGATGCAAGTCTTATCAGAGGATCGATTAAAGTATCAGGGTGAAGCAGAACTAATGGCAACAGTCCCCAAATGAGACTATGTTTAAATGCACTAGATTTTCATTTGGATGCGCATCAAATTGCAAACATTCACCGATATCAGTCCACAAAGTCTGCCAGGGTTTGAAACTAAATCTAGATTCATGCTTTATTCCATGAGAAACAGGTGAAAATGTATTTAGAAAATGACTCCTATTAATAATCCATAGCCTAATGCACTTTAATTAAAATGTTTATCGTTTACTTGATATTCATCATTCTCTGATGCCCCAAGAATGTGCCACAGAAATAAAAATCTCGATTAAAAATATTTTTATTGATTTTATTACCTTGTTTATTGACATTGTTAAGAAAGTACTGCTAAGATTCTCAATAAAGATCACTTACTTTAACTCTTGTGTAATTGTGTCATATACGAATCTTCTGTAAATTAAAAGCATAGACACTTATTGTATAGATTCAGTTTTCTCTTCCACTGTAGAAAGAGAAATCCTGTTTACATTTATAATATCAGAAATTACTTGGATCACAAAATCTTCATCATTACAAGTATATTTTTACACTTTTTTTTTAACAGTTTCCTGCTGAATATTGGAGATAAACTCTGTTTTTTAATAACTTGAGTCTTTTTAACTGATCTCAGTTCAGCTTCACTCTTCACCTGGAGCTGGTTGTGACAGTTGAAGCTGACTCTCAGTCAGTTCTTCTCACAGGAGATGGAACCCACTCAGCAGAGTCACAGAGAACAGACGTTCAGGGAGAGAAGGAGGAAACTTTCTCATGTTCAAACTCACACATCAGACTCACTTTCATCCAGCTGCTGCTTTCAGGTTGAAAAGTGTTGCATTAAAACAGATGAAAACACACTAACTCGTAAAGCACTATCATTATATAAATGTAAAAGTTATTGTGCAAAGCTTAATTAGATAACAAGACAAATCTGAAGTAATGGAGTGTCTCTGTAGCACAGCACTGTTTTGTTTTTTGTTTAAAATCTGTTGCAGTGTCGTTCTTATTACGCTAAAATGCCACCACTACACTGCTTCTACGTTCCTGAAACACAAACACAATAATCCTATCTGAAGCGAAACGTGAACCGAGATTAACTGCTCTGTCAACGATCGTCGTCGCAGCACCTGAACCCCGACGGCTGCCCTCAGGTGAAGGTGATGAGGTATTCTGGGTAGGCCTGGTCGTCGTGGAAGACTACAAACATGGCGGGACTCTGCAGCTTGTCCACCAAGCTGTCGAAGCAGTCCGTGGGGTCTGTGCCACGAGGAGGCGGGGCTTTCATCTCAGCTTTGCCGACTGTGTATCGGCCGGTCAGGACACGGGCGACGTACAGGCGCCCCAGGCCGGATGTGTCCCGTGGGGAGAAGTTCTTGGCCGAA
Source organism: Hippoglossus hippoglossus (assembly GCF_009819705.1). Lineage (NCBI taxonomy): Eukaryota > Metazoa > Chordata > Actinopteri > Pleuronectiformes > Pleuronectidae > Hippoglossus > Hippoglossus hippoglossus. The sequence continues at coordinate 15,656,310 of NC_047168.1, forward strand.
TACTCTGCGTTGACAGCAAAGTAAACTCCTTTTCCACGAACGGCAGCTGTGGTAGAATTACATAACAAAAGATGGATGTCAACAGCAATAATTCAACATTTTTGGTGAAAACATGAGCTCTTTTGCTTTCTTGCCAAGAGGCTGACAAGAAAATCGATTAGCAAAACTGTAAATAGAGATGACTTCACTTCTTTTGGGGAGATGTCATGTCGTCCATCTTTATTTACAGTCTATGTTACTGTCCGACCTGTAATAATTACCACCAAAGAATATTTTGTTCCCACATAAGTTTTGCTCATTCATTCGTGACTTTTCCCTTAATGACACAACATCACAACCCCCCCCTCACCATGTGTTCCTGCGTAGTTCCGGTCGAATCTGTCCTTTTCTATGCAGTTGCACGACTCCGCTGAGGTGCCGTGATAGAGCGACTTCTCACCGAGTTGTTCTTCTTCTCTGCCGTTCTTGAAAAATATCCGCTGCCTACACACAGAGAACGCCTGCCAGAGGTAGAGGTTTTGCACGCGCTCGATCTGGGATCAGGAAACAAACAAAATCATTTCTTCTGCTCACCCACAACCCCTTCGAGAAACACGTGCGCCTGTGTTAACGTGCTCACCTTTCGAATGTTGTATTTAGCCGTTTTGAGGAAACCCTGTGCGACGACCTGATACTCTTGTGAGTTAGGGTTCAGCTCCACCTTTTTAAAGACTTCTTCATCCATCGGTTCCCAATTCGTTGGTAACTCGAGGGCTAAAGTACAAATCACACAAATCAATGTTATTGTTTTCGCATGGTACTTACTGGAGAAGTTGTAGATAAATCAGGATTGTTTCAACTAAAGTTCGACTGACGTGGATTTTTAATAATGTAAATTACATGTTGCACTGTTTTTCACATCACAACTAATCACCATTACGATTTTGGATAAAAATGTCCTCTTGCACACAATTTGAATTTCTATCTGTAAAACCTAAACCAATTGTATTATTCCATATGTCTCTAATTGTTGAATTCACCTATTTCGTATATCTATATTTACACACTTATGATATTCATATAATCTCTCTCTCTTTTTTTTAAACACGAGTATATGATGTTAAACCTGAAATCTAACAAATGTGACGTACTTGTCCCAGTCTCGCTCCTTTTCACTTTGAACGTCTGCCCAGTTTGCCAGTTTGTGGCCTCCAGTGCCCTCAGGTTTACCCTCAGCACTGTTGCGTCTCGTGCCATCACTTCTGCCAACACTTGCTTGTTGACGTGAGCGTCCTCCAGCAGAAAGTTCTCATGCAGGCTCAGCTCCTGCCAGCCTTCCTCTGCGTCCTGGATCAACCACTGCACATTGTAAGCCAGCATTGCCTCTTTTTTGTCCTGGAGGTCTTTGTAAAGTGCTTCGTGTATCGCTCTGTTTATCAGTTCAGTGGTGCTCAACACATCCTCTTTCAGGCCTCGCAGCACGTAGATCTCTTCTGCCGCAGCTGACCGATTTCTGGCTTCAGCTCTCGTTGTGACTCCTGATCTCGCACTCTCTGAACTTTGATGGCTCCTCAATTCCAGACTTATTCCGAAGCCTCTGACCTTCGCTAGCACGGCCTCCAGCTCCATGTCATCGAGCGAGGAAAAGTCATGCCTCTTGACCTCTCTCTCTATCAGCTGCTTCTGCAGGGGGCCCTCCAGATCCCTCTCGATGGCGTCAATGATGTCTGGGCCGCAGCAGATCACACTGAGCACGGCCGGCTGAGGCTTTGACGAGATGGTTTTCCCTTGTGGTGCTGAAGATGATAAAGCTCTTGAACCTTTCTCCCGCATCTTCTTGAGAATCTGTTTAGCTTTTTCTAAACGAAAGAAACAGAAAAGAGACCAACTCATCACATAGTATCAGCATCAATATTCCACTTCATGGGAATTATTGTTGAGAATATTCTGACCCATCAAGCATCAATTCTTTCATGTACAAATCTTACCATTTTCACTTATAAATACCGTTGTAGTTACGTTAGTAATCATCAATAAAATCTGAGTGTAAATATTGTCCATGAGCCAAAGTTTCTCTCCATCCACAAATATGTCTTATGTTCTTATTTAAAAACACATGAAAACATGAGAACTTATGATAAAGAAGAACAAATTACGTCATTTTCAAGCAGTGCAAATGGAAACAAACCTCTCAGGGTGAGGCGGGAAGGGGCCGGTTTTCCAAAGCGACTCTCCAGCTCTGATCTGCAAAGCAAAAGACTAGATTACAATCCAGGCTAAAAAACTTCCCCTTCTGATTCTTGTTGCTGCTCGCAGACGATTCACTTCTGACCTGAACACGTGGAAGACTGGTTGTTGCAGGATGACGACGCGGATGAGGGAGAGTGAAGTCAGTGTCATGTCCCTAACAGCTGCCGCCATGCCGTCCAGCATGGCTTTACAAGCTCTCACAGAGTCCATACCAGCCACGCCTGATGTGGCGTAAAGACAACGGTTGACATTTAATGATGACATTTACATTCCAGCAGTGACAGGTTGTGACCTTTATTTTGGTCGTCTAGTTGATTCTCTACCTTCAAACGCCACTGTTTCTAATTGGACAGGTCTTGCAACTGTATTTTCTTATTTATCATTTTGCAGTCGTATGATTCCTTCAAGCAAGTGTGATTTCAGTCTGGACACATTTGCTTCCAAAAAAAGACTATGATGTCATAGCAACCTTGACCTTTGACCTCCAAAATCGAATCGTTTATTAAACAGATAACTGAAAAACATGCCTCCGGCCGCTGGCTGTTTTTACCTTATTTTAACGTCACTATTCTGGTATGTTGAGTTATTTACTAAATGTTTTTCTTTAAATTGAACGTGTGCAAACAGACACCCACATGTATATTGTACAAACCAGTGTTGATGGCTGGGAAGGACACTGAGCTGTAGCCTTTGCTCTCACACTGCTTCAGGATCTTCTTGCAGTTCTTTTGAATCACCTCAGGGTCACTCCTGAAACTAGCATGGATGATTTCTCTGCAACCAAGCAACCCGGGTCCTGTGGTGCACATGTAGTCGGCAGGAATGCCCACTGGGAAAAACAGCAAATGCAACATCAGGTCACAGGAGTTACAAGTGTTCTTACTCATTTATTTGAATGTGCAAACGGAAAATGCACATAAATGTGTCATGTAACACAAGTACAGATCATATTCACTACCTATGAAATGATTTTTTATAATTGTCTTTTTTAAATAATTGATTTTATTCATAATTGAACATACTTGAACATCAATTTGGTAATATATGGGCAGTGTATGGTTCTCTTGATATATATGCTGTCATTTTCAAAAAGTGTTATGTCTCTTTGTGGGATTCTTATTTTAATTTCTACTCTCTTTTCTTTGGAAAGCTTGAAAAGTTCTACATGAATTAAATGGTTTATTTGAATAGAGCAGGGGCTGGGATTGAAAGTTTAAATGAGTTGTACCTGTAGTGCTTCTAATCTAAAAGGATACTTACTTAAATACTTGAGTATTTACAATAATAGTAAGTCATCCCTCAGGCTTACCTTGTGCTAACTGTGCTTGAACCTGCTGCCCTGCTGCAGACAGAAGAGCTCTGGAGACACCTGTGAAGAGAGTGAATACTGTTAGAACCAATCACAGGTATGATACAGGTGTACAGAGGGGATATATATATATATATGTATATATATATATATATATAGCAATCGAAACAGTTGGTTTGTACCCGAATGAGTTTTGAAGTCAGTTGTGTTGACGATGACATCAGTGCCCCCTGTTACGATGTCTCCAAGGACCATCTGAAGTTTGACTCCACCCAGCATGGCTGTGACCTCATTATTAGTCCCAGAGACTTTTCGGTAAAAGGAAGCTAAAGTCATTGCAACAAAAAAACACGATTAGGGTTTCATATCTTTTATAAAATTAGAAGTAATAACAATTTATCGTGAATCAAATGGCCGAGAAAGGTTATGAAGAAAACTAATTCAAACTAAATTCAAACTCTAATCAGTTCATCTGAGTCCAAGTGAATGTTTGCATCAAATTTGAAAGGACTTCCTGGATGTGTACCTGAGATGTTAACATAACATTGACCACAGACTTGCTCAACCTGAAACTGAAAAGAAACTGTTCACACAAACCTTGATCTGGATTAGAATCATTTCTGAACCCCCTGACATGCACAGTTTCCTGAGCCGATTGGAACGCCTGAAGAGACGGATTAAAGGTTACATTCCAGGAGACAGTAAATAAATGACAATAGACCTGTGCATCGACAGCATCAGCCTTCTCATAGATCACAAAGACCATGAACCTGGATGCAGTGAACTTCCTTTACCTTGCTAGATTCTTTGTCCCCGGGGTGAATGACAACACGGACCAGGAAAGCTGATCTGCTGGCTCGGCTCTGTTGAAATACAAGGACCTCCTCCAGAAGAGTCCTGGATGCCACGGAGTGAGGAAAGCGCAGGAGAACACCGGTCCCGAGGACGGGGAGAGCCACTGAGTGAAAGCCTTTATCCTCACAGGAAGCCAGAACTTTTCTGATGCCCTGTCTCAGAACCTGGAAGATTCAAGCACGGTCCAGATTAGTTTAAAGAAAATCTGTGATTCAAAACATATGCACGTGGCTACAGAAATTGACCTGGACTGCAGTTCCATTTTGGTTATTATCCCAGGGGAGAAGGTTAAGAAAGATCACGGCTTTACACCCCGGCGCAGACAAGCCCTCCACCAGGACTATGGCACCAGGTATCGTTGCTCCTCCTGCATTTTGAGAAAACCTTGTAGTCAGCTGAGGTCCGACCACATTGAGCAAGCTGTTCCCAATGCGGGTAGAGAGAGGGTCATGGCCGACCATAGGAGACACCAAGCCATCCACCTGTGAAACATCATCAAGTTTTATTTTAGTTGACATCTAAATAATCTTAACCATGATACTGAGAAGTATGTAATGCATCAACATCGAAGCAAAGTGTCTCACCTGCTGGGTCTCAATGGTTCCCTGAACAATCTCAACATGGACATTGTCTCCAGGAGCTCCAGCAGTGGCTCCTCTTGTCGTGTCTCCTCCTGCAGCGTCCGTCTGGGACCTCAGATCACGAGGTGGACTGTTTCCGGTACTTATCCCTTGGAAGAGCCTGTCACATGCTTCCTGCAAGGCCCTCACCACCTCTGCTCTGTTATCGATCAGGATGACTGTGCTCAGACTTCGTCCTCCCTGAGTGCAAAACTCTTTCACAGCCGTCACGATAGCCTCAGAGCACACGTTCACAGGAACACCAAATATACCCGAGCTGATACAGGGTATGGCTACAGACCTGAGCTCCATCCTCTCTGCCATATTCAGAGCAGACTGGACAGTTTGTTCCAGCAAGGACCTTTCTCTGCCACCAACTTTTCCAAATACAGGTCCAACAGCATGCAGCAGTTTCTTGCACTGCAAGTTCCCCCCTGTGGTCACCACCACGTCACCTGTAGGAACTTCCCCGATCTGCTTTACTATAGTCTTACTCTCCCTTTGTACTTCAGGACCACCTGCTTTGCTCAGTGCAGCAGCAACACCGCCGGAGTGCTCCAGGTCTGCATTGGCAGCGTTAACCAGGGCATCAGCAACTACTTTAGTGATGTCACCGTGACACACCACAACCTGGAGTCCATCACATATGTTGTGGCTTGCAACTATTGTCACTCCATCGCTCAACCTTGCACCAGATTCCAAGTTCAGTCTCATGTGAGGTTGGACTTGAAGTTGTATGAGACACTTCTGAGAATGAGCAACACGTAAAATGTTCTCTCTTCCAGAGGGACTTTCAAAATACCTCAGAGCGCCTGGCAGGTTGATGGGGACTCTGCCCTGAACAAGGGAGTTGAGAAATGGACCCAGCCTGTTCCTAACCTCGGTCACTTTTCCGGATGGACCTTCAAGCGCCACCATGGGCCCAGAGGCAGAAGTGAAAGTATGGAGTCTGACCCCCGAAAAGTCAAATGAATGCAGCTGTAGCAGTTCTGGTAAGAGTTGCACTAACTCTGGAAAACGAAGATTGACTTTGCCTTCTATGCTCGACTGGTCCAAAATATACTGAATGACAGTTTCATTCAACTCTTCAACTTCTTTGGTGTGGCCTAGTAGGCACACTGTGCTGTCTGCATAAAACACTGACTGAGCCCTTTGCTGCCCTTGGTTCATCTCAGCGGTTTTGGACTTGAGCTTTTCCCGAAGTTCAGATGGAACAGCAGAGCTATTAGGAAGGTCAATCTTGAGTTCCTTGAACTTTTCTTGCATTTTATTTGCTGGGTCGTCCAGTTTATCAGGTGAGAGGGAGAGGAAACGAAGCTCTGTGTCTCGTAACTCTATTTCCACCTCGTCACCGACCCCTAGAAAGTCCCGCAGCGCCCCTGGATCTCCATAAGCCTTCCCTACGAAGGCCAAAAGATGTGGGCTCATGTTAGAAACTCTCCTTTCTAACACCAGGTTCTCTTTATCAGAGATCCAATCTCCAGCCTCAACAACATCCTTCAAAAAACCTTCTAAAGCTACCTGACCTGCATCTCTCCGTGTGACCTTAAG
>NC_047168.1:15662973-15680473 GCF_009819705.1 Hippoglossus hippoglossus
TCTGGAAAGCGTTGTCCCAAACCCTCCTCAATCTCTCTCCAGAGGAGGCGGAGTTTAGCCTCACTGAATCGATGGATGCTGGTTTGCTTCTCACCAGAACGGGACTTTCGACATTGAACCATCAATTCCTCAATATCCATCAATCTGGCATTAACCTGTGAATGTTTTCCAACCACAACCACCATCCCGATTTCAGGGTACTCCCTCACATCATCTGCGGTCTGACGAGAGCTGCTGGACTGAAGCAAAGCTTTGACTTTGGGAGGGTCAAACTCAAAGTGGCAGAGGTAGCCAAGTAACAGTTTGTCTACCTCAGCTTTCAAACTTCTACTTTCATCTCCAGCACCAGGTTGAGCTGATCTCCTGACTATAAGCCTGCCCTCTTCTGGGAACAGCTGAGCAGTGCACTCCATAGAGGCAAGTTCCCTCTCTAGCTCTCTCCCTGCCTGTGGACATTCCTTCAGATAACGAAGGAGGTAGGTATCAGGTCGTAGTTCACACTCTTCACCACTTGGTGGCGGAATGGAGGCAGGAATGGACTGTTTCTGCTTTGGGAAAGAGAGTACAGTGGGTTGTCAGTTTATCAGGAACATGTAGAAATAAAAAACTAATAAAGTCTCAAAGAAAACTCCTGCAATAATCAATTATGAGACAGTTTATTCTTTATTGCATCATGTTGACCCCATTCAAATCAGTCAGGGAAGTTTATTCTTGGAAGGTTTTCCACACTCACCTGTGATGACGGCGGGCCATGATTCGAGGCAGCGATGGGAGCAGAGCCCTGAGGTTCGGCGCTGTCCCGGACGGTCAGCACCAGAGAACCACCTGCGAACTCCAACACATGTTCACCTCTCTGCAGGACTCTTTGCTGAGCTGAGGCACAAAAAGGGAACAGTGCTTATTCGGGACAACGTGTAAATGTCGAATCCGTTTTTTGCCATGACTGTGTACATGACAAACAAGTATACACTGGCTGTCCCTTAGTCCAGGCTTACAGGTGAAGGTGTGTTTTCTGTTGCTGATGCAAAGCTTTGGAACAGTTTTCCCAACTTTGGTTGATTTACATTTGCCTTATAAATAAACTTGACTGTAACTGTGTATAACTTTGTGCCAAAAATTAAGTTTTCGTGGCACTTGAAGAAACAGTTACAGAGACTCAAGGGGTTCAGGGGCCCACTGGGGAACCATTACAGTGCAGTGAGCTGCAGTGTGGATCAGCATGTCTGTGCAGAGGAGAGTCCTTTACATTAGTATGGTTGTGCCGCAATAGATAAACTAGAGGGCGCCACTGAGTCGAGAGTTGCTGACAACAACAAACATGGTGACAGTACACATACACATATTTCCAGTTTAGCCTAAATGAGGCCTAGTGTGGATCTGTGCTAACAGGAAGCTGTGTGAAGTGAATACTAAATCACATTCAAGTTCAAAATGACAACAAAGACATGGACAACAACGAAGAGACAACATAATAATCACAATGAGACACTAAACTGCCACAAAAGGAAAGACAAGGAGGACAGAGGGACACAGAAAGGCCTTGAAGAGAAAACAAGACGATGCAAAGCCTGAAAAGAGAAAGAGCAACTGCAGCGAGGAGCCAAGGAAGGTCAAACACGTAGTAATAATCATATTCATAACTTTATTTGTATAGCACTTATTTAAACAAGGTTAAAAAGTGATTCACAAAAGAAACCATGGCAAATGAAGAACGAATAAATCTATACATTTATAGGGAAACCAACAGTTCCCACAACTGTAAAAGAAGTAAAGTGACCAGCAGAAAGTCCCTAAACACCAGGAACCCTGTGACGTACTTCGGGCCGCAGCCACACCCTCTCCACACGCTTCTGTCTTAAACTGTGACCTACTTCTCTGTTGCTTTAGAGCAGGAGAACGAATTGTTAATGGTTTGTTATGAATTAGGATTCGCACACCGACATTACTGCATCAATAAGTTATGTCCAAGTTCCAACTTGGACCATTTGAACAGCAGCTTGAACTCAAGGTGAAAGTGAAAGTAAAGTGGATATTTTCAATTTAACCGTTGCTGCACAGAAACTAATGAGGGGGGGGAAATATTCAGAGCCGCAGTCAAGTCGTTCTGATTCGCGAGTAAAAGAGTTTGTTGATTAGAAAACGAGTCAGAGATAGAGAAACGGATGACGGCGTGTTTCTAGTGCAGGTTTACTTTCACTTTCACCGTCACAAGACGACACGGTTTAACGGACTGTGACCCGGTCCAGCTCACTTTAAAAGTTCCGAACCCTCTTGTCTCACCTTCTCGCTCTTTGAACAACACGCAGTGAACGTTGTCGCCGATGTGCGTGACGGAGCCGCACTCTCCTCCTCCGGACCTGCGGCGAATCTGGAAATAGTTTCGGATCCGCCGGCGCTGCTCCGCGTCCACATCTGGGGGGACCTCGAAGAAAACCGGGAACTGCTCCGGAGCCTCCATCGAGCAGAACACGCAGACTGAAGGAAACGCGCTCCGGGGAAAGTGAGAGAGAGAGAGAAAGTGCGCTGCTGCCTCCAGCATGCAGCGCCCTCGGTCACCCAGGAGCGCCCCCTGGTGTACACAGACAATACGTCACTTAAAATGGAATTGAATACCTTTTAGTTCACTCATTTGTTTCTTTTGCCATGATGTGATTTGTGAACCTTTAGATATTGTAAAAAATCTGTTTTGTCTGTTTATTCAACAGAAAGAAATATCTGCAATTTATTTTCTAATAACAATTAATTTAAAAGATGAAGGAAAACTATTGTATACAATGAAGTAGGACGCCAGTGCATATAGAGAAAACTAGAAGGCCCAACAGAAACCAGATTTACATTTTTTATATCTGTAATATTTAATATTTAAATTCACTAGATCCAGATTTTGATTTTTGGTTCTGCACCATATTACACAGAGTTTTTCATCAAGATCCATGATTAACAAAATGTTGAACATTGCCTCATGTCACTATAAAGAAAGTGAATAACAATCCTGGATCACCAAAGGTTAATGGGTCCTGGTGCAGTTTGCTCTCTCGTGCAGATAGGTATCACTTCACCTGGAAAACAAACCACGACTCACTCGGCACATTTTCACAAGCTCTTTATTGACGTTCAACAAACCAAGTAAAATCAGACGCAGTCTTTGTTGTCTACTTGATTAAAGATTAAGAAACTGTGTAAGAAAACTCTCAAGCTGAGTCAAAGGTTTCAGGACCATCAAGATATTTTAAATAAACCAACCTGATTGTAGAATCCCATCACAACATTCAGCTGTTTCACACATGATGAAAAATCTCAACACTCATGTGAATTGAAGTCAGGGTAAGAGAGGATCATGGTTTATCCCAAAAGACTTTTATTACTTCACATGGACTTGCAGAAATATATATTATTAATATCAGAGTAAATCAAATACGGTCTCACACATTTTATAACCATCACCAGATGTTAACGAAAAAGATTAAATATTTTTTAAATACGTAGAAGCAATCAAATGTCTGTTAGTAATTTCTACATTTGTCATATTGCTGTTCAATAAACCCAGAGAGCAGAATGTGCATATACAGTATTGTAGCAAAGAAAAAAAATACCCCAGATATATGGAAAGTGTCCCCACTGCGGTCAGGTGGGTTTAACACTTTCTAATCGACACAAATGAAATTAAACGTCTGATTGGCCATCGTTTCGACCCACGTATGGGGCTTGTCTTTCTGCATGGCTGCTGCAGAGTCACAGTTATGACTTTGTGTTGATTTCCAGTTGTCATAGCTGAGTATCTCACCATTGACCCAGAACCAGGTGCCCAGGGTGCAGGTGTAGCGCAGCCCCAGCCAGATGAACTCAGTCTTGGCATTCTCGACTTTCTTTTGGACCCATTCCTGCTGTGTCTGGTTGGTGATGGAGACCAGGTCATGGTGATTCTCTCTGCAGTGATCCAAGGCCTCCTGCCAGGTCTTCTCTTCTTTGATCAGTGTCATATTATCTGTCATGAACAAACACAGGGATTTGATCATCATGGCCTCCGATAAAAAGCATCACAATAATATTAAGAAGTTCAATACTGAAGTTGCTGCTTGAACTTTTTGTGCCTAAACCAGCATGTCTGACAGTCTACTTTGAATATAATTACTAATTTAATAGTTTTAAGCCATTTCCAGACAGACAATGAACACAGGATCATCTCCGGGTTATTATCCAGAGAAAGCAAATGTCCGAGTGAGAGGCTCCGCACATTCTCCTCGAAGGAGTTCATATATTTACCACTGACAGAGATTCAGTGTGTACATACATCTGTAAAAAACTAAAGGAGCAACTGGAATGACCCTGGAGTGCATCCCTCCACCGAGGCCGAACAATCCTACGCGTCATCGTTTAGTTCTTATGGTGGAAATATAAAAGATAACAGGAAGATGTCTGAAAACCTGAAAGATTGATTTGTCAGAAAAGCAGATTAAAAAACAAAATCGATATCCAGTACTTACCTTCATGATCAACACACATGACGAAATAACACTGACCTACAAATAGAAGAAAATATTATTCAGTATTGATGCTGATAAAAAAGCCCAAATCTTCATCACGAGTATCACTTGCAACACGTCACTTCCTCCATTCATTGACTTCTACTGAAGTCTGAGTGCGGTCATGGAACAACCGCTCTGTGAGGTCTCACCACAGACTGGAAACAAAGATGGACGAGGTCCAGGATTCAAGCCAAAATATTGACCATGCTGCAGTCTTGCACATTTGGAGGCGGAGTCTGTGCAGTCGCGACCAGGGTATGAGGTCACGTTGACAGAGACGCTCGACCAATCACAAGTCAGTCTCAAATACCAATCATGAAGTTTAATCCCATTTTCATAGAATTAAATAATTAAATCTAAGTTACAGGAAAAGCTTTTAACATCAGTGTGTTTGGAACTACCTAAAAGGACAGAAACATCTTTAGAAGAGTCAGGGTTTAAGACCTATACCGCAGCCAGCCACCAGGTGGCTTCGGCTTCAGTTTTGCGGAGCAGTCATGGCGTCCATCTTTCTGTACAGTCCAGGAGTCAAACTGTTAAACTAGTAGAGATTAAGTTGTGTTGTGGATTTGTCGAGCTGAGGAGATGACGCACTTACCCATCAGAATGAGCAGAAGCAGACTCCACTGCATCTTCGCTGCGTTGGGTGACAGGTTGTTTCAGTCCGCTGTAAAACAAACGGGATCATTTTTACATCTTTTCTCTATTTTATGTAAAAAATGATTTGCATCAAAACTTGCACCAACCGGAAATAACACCACAAACTCAGAAATAGTTGGTAACTTGAACAGTTCATTTCACCTTGAACATTTTTCATTTCAGTAAAATACAAATTAAAAAATATGTGCAAAACAACAACCTGAAAGTTGTGCTGCTGTCTGGAGGATTGCGATCTTGTGCTTTCGATGCCTGTCAATCACAAGTGAAACACAAAACAAGACAAACACCGTCAGGGTTCCCTGAAAGATTTCAAACGTGACGTCTTCCACAGTGTCCTCCATCTCAAACCTGAACTCAACGGAAGCCGTGTCTTTGTATGTGGAGCAGATAATATACAGACAACATTTTCTGATTTTTGTTTTATCATCTTCAACCATTGTAAAAGATCCAATTAGACTTTATCAAATCAAGTATATACGTGTGTGTGTGTGCGTGTGTGTGTGTATTCTTACATTTTTCATCTAATTGCTATTACAGTAGCACACATGTTATATGCTATAAATACTTGTCTTGTATAAGTGAATAAAAGTGTTTTACTTACTGGTGATTCCTTCTCTCGGTGCTGTGCTGACGGCTTGTCTCAGTGAAACAGGCTCTAAACTCACACTCACCTCTCGTATTAACCTCAAAGCCTCATTTGAAAAGCAAATATAACAGATGTGATTTACATGTTGTGACCGACAACAAACACGGGGGGGGGGGGGGGGCATCCGAGCAGGGCGTGCAGGACCTGGCTCAAAGCTCTCAGTTACCTTTGCCTCACGTGGTTTTTATTCATCTTGGTTTTCTGGAACAAATATTGTTGTAAAATCTGATTCAGGGGGTGAAGCAATAATTGTAAATGTAAAATTCCCACTGTCTCGAGTTGGAATTCGATAAACAAGTGGCCGAGTCGCTGACGCCATTACACACGTTCTCATGTTTTAAAACCTGCATATGTTTTTAAATCATTTATATGTCACATCTGATCCCTTTTCTTTGCTCTTCATTATTGGAAAGAAGTGTTTAAACAATCTAAAAACAAAACGTGTCCGTTCTTTATTTCACACTCTGACTTCAAAATCTTCCTTTTGTGTCCATATATTAAAACACAAGTTATTACTGAACATGAACATTTCCAATGAGAGAAAATGTCAAAACCCACACGTCAATACAAATGTAAAATGATCTCTGTCATTTTGCACCTGTTGAAGGTGAAGAGTCCCCAGAAAACTAAAAGTACAATGTGCTCCGCTGACATCCGACCTACCGACCTCTGAGTCGACTGCAATGCAATACATTTAACATTCAGATCGAACATTCAGTGTCATCGCACAGCGTACAGTGACATTAAAAGTGCCAGTAGTACAGAAAGTAACGTACAGACTCGTTACAGTATAATGAGTAAATATAAAAACACTACAAGCACACTACATTCAATATTTACCACATACTCATACGTGTTTTATAAGTTTGTCTTTTCAACAGTCAACATTCAGCTTCACTCCGATGACTTGACCGAGCAGATGCCTTGTGTATTGTAGTCGCAAATATATCAGCATTTGAATATTAAAATATGGAGGAGAAGGATGGATCTTAGTGAGAAAAGGATCCATTGATGATGAGGACATCATTTCCATAGAGTAACAGAAAGGCATAAACAAATGTGGAACACTGTTTCCTGTTCAACAGCCGACAGGCAGAGACATTTTATTTCAAAAAAAATATACACATAAAATTACATTTGTACATTTGTCAAAATTCCAGTTTGTTAAATTGAAAGAAAACATTTTCTCCCTGAGTGAGGATGAATTTGATTAGAATCCATTTCGGTGTCATCACCTCCACACGTCTGTTTGTTTGTTGGTGTGATAGATTTCCACTCGAGTTGCCATGGAGACGGGACTTTTACTTATACGAGAAAATAAAAAGACTTGAATCACTGTCGTTCAAGGGGCTCATCTCTATTTTTCCAGTTCGTTTATTTATGTTTGATTTTTAATAATTTAAGATTTGGTTTTTGCTTAATTTTCTTCAATCTTCATTCCATAACCTGGTGACTAACACAACACAAGCTTAAGATACAGAATCTTCAATAAATGTGTATTAAACAACACAATTAAACTTTATGGCCTGTGGAGAAAAACAGACTGATGGGGAATATTAGAAATTATCAAACAAGAAATGATCTCTGTTCAGCGATTGTCTCAGCACCTGGATGAAACAAACACGTCTCATTTAGACTTTCTTTAGGGACACGTCTGTTCAGTCACAGTCGAAAAACAACATCATTTGTTGCCTGCGAACAGAAATGATGTCAATGTTTATTTGCATGTAGCGACGGGAAGTGAGATCTGATCACAGCAGATGAATTTTAATACGAGGTGTGAACTCAGAGCTGCCAACTTGTTATCAGATCCGTCAACACTGAGCAACCGTTCACCTTAAAGCAGCAGGTTAATGTGTGAGTGTGAACATGAGAAAGTTTCCTCCTTCTCTCCCTGAACGTCTGTTCTCTGTAACTCTGGTGAGTGGGTTCCATCTCCTGTGAGAAGAACTGACTGAGAGTCAGCTTCAACTGTCACAACCAGCTGCAGGTGAAGAGTGAAGCTGAACTGAGATCAGTTAAAAACACTCTGAAGTTATTAAAAACCAGAGTTTATCTCCAATATTCAGCAGGAAACTGTTAAAACATGAAGAATTCTGAACAGTTTGGTGGATTTGTTACAGCAGCAGCTCTTCAGGGTCAGGAAGCAGAGGATCATGGGTAATATGCAGCGTTCAGTTGTGTGTCAGATGGACGACACATTGATAAGCTTCGTTTTCCCTCAACATGAAAATCACTTGGAGCCAAACAGAGTTAATCACCACATGTGGCTGCAGAGGGCGCTGTTGCTCTGTGGAGGATACACAGTGCTGCTTTAACACCAGGTCTGATCACCTCATCATCCGCGATTTGTTTGTCTGTTTGTTTGTTTGTTTGTTTGTTTGTTTGTTTGTCTGTTTGTTTGTTTGTCTGTTTGTTTGTTTGTCTGTCTGTCTGTTTGTTTGTTTGTTTGTTTGTCTGTTTGTCTGTTTGTCTGTCTGTTTGTTTGTTTGTTTGTTTGTTTGTCTGTTTGTTTGTTTGTCTGTCTGTCTGTTTGTTTGTTTGTTTGTTTGTCTGTTTGTTTGTTTGTCTGTTTGTTTGTTTGTCTGTCTGTCTGTTTGTTTGTTTGTTTGTTTGTCTGTTTGTCTGTTTGTCTGTCTGTTTGTTTGTTTGTTTGTTTGTTTGTTTGTTTGTTTTTGCAGATACAGATCAGGCGATCACTTTCTCGTACCATCGCAAGATCGAGCGTTTTTACATTGTTGTTGATTTCTCAGAGAAGAATTCAAGGACCTCGTGAATCTTGGGTTGCAATTTGGAGCAGATTCGAATAAAAATATGGATGTAGTGAGTTTAAATGTGGCTTCACGAGGACTATGTGCTCCAATCTGTGTGCATGCATATGTTCCTCATGTCCAAAGGCTGTTAGGTGTGTTAACCCGTCCTTGGCACCCGTTTCACAGCTTATCTTTTAAAACATGAACCACTGGTGTCTGTGAGTTATTCCTTCTGTCCGAGAGAGTCGTCCATCCCTCTGACTCCTCATTTACTGGCAGTTGAACGTGAGGACGTTCTGCTGGTTTCCTCGTATGAGGACTGCGGGACAGTGCAGGCCGCAGGTCAGCGTGTCCAGCCAGGACATGTACAGAGCACTGGGACAGTCACTCTGCGGCACCGGAAGGCTCCTGGACAAATGAGAGACAATCAGGACTCAAAGGATCTGGAGAGTCTTCTTGTTGTGCAGCACTTTACTGTCGCTCTTTAAATAAAATAACTAAAAAATAAATGAACTCATGGAAGAGAATTGGGGCATAAAGAGAGAAAATTAAGATTCTTTTCCATTTTGCATTTCAAGATAGTTTCATAGTGTCAAGAATCGAATTGACATTTCACGATTAAAGTCGAAGCCCATGACTATTAATATATAATATGATAATAACTAATCTCTCTTCTGTATGAACTTAACAAAACAGCACGTCAAGAAGTAATGGTGCTTTCACTTGACCTGCAACCAAACCAAGATTGTTGCAAGGCAGCGCAGAGAGACACGTGTGAACTGTACTCACACAAGCACCAGAGTGGCCTGTTGGGAGTTCCTCCGGATGATTTCGTTCAGCCGCACTTTTCTCTCAGACTGCGAGGGGAGGAAATTAGAGTGAGAGACCGACACTGAAGCAAGGACGACTGTGTCCGGACATTTTCCAAAGTTTGTCCGTCACACGTGGAGGACGCAGCAGGAGATTGTCCTGCTGCGTCCGGGTCTCACATGGGCTCACTCGGACATTTTACCAGGGATTGTCACACCACAAATTGCCCAGAGCAACTGACTTTGGCTTTTGCAATCTCACATACAGCATCTCTACGTCCAGAGTTCAGTGCAGGTCTGAAAGAAGCATAAGTTACACAACACAGGGAAACACACACACACACACACACACACACACACACACACACACACACACACACACACACACACACACACACACACACACACACCTTAAGTTTGAAGGCCTCATACTCCTTGTCAGATATTTTCCCCGGGGCCCTTTGCCTTAACTCCTGAACTGAGACGTCTTGCTGCTGTTCATCATGTAGCCTGAAGGGGGCGACACTGTCTTCAAACCTACTCAGGCTGAGGCACAAACAGAAAAACAGGACACGTGTCACTTTGCTGTGAAAGGCAGGAATTCATTCTACATATTGTACAATGCAGATGAATTTATTCAACCAATGTTGCATAAAGTGAAAAGTTTAAATCCACCTGCCGTTTATTAATCTTTAGATTTTTACTTGATCATAACAAAAAAAATCCATAGCGGTGTCATACCTGTATCTACCACTAGGGCGAGTCAGACTCAGAAATGTTCTAGGTTTTGTAATTTGTCTTTTCCGAATAAAAGCCGCAGTTAACTGACGGGTTTCTGTGGACGTACCTCTTGGCGTGCGGAGGCTTCTCGCTGTCTGTCATCACGATGACGTCATTAAAATCCAGACGGAACCTCCTCAGCAATGAGATCATCCTAAAAACACGGAATAATTAGAAGAGATCAGATTACGCTGAACATCATGTTGTGTTCGGTTCTGCAACAATGTCCAATGGAAAATATTAAAGTATTACACCAAATACTACTTTTTTCTTTTTTAATACTCAAAATCAATACTTGTAAATATGTTGACAAAGAATAAGCAGTTATTCCTAAAATGTCGTTTAATGAAACTTACAAATAAATGTAATTGAGGTTTGACATTTTACAGTTTAACCAAACTTTAATTATAAACTATAAATACGAACAAATATAAACAATATGACAGAAATGTAATTTAATTGCAATTCTTGCAAAGTAAAAAATGTTGCACATCTATTCTGTATTATTGATTTTGTAAAACAATTGTCAGTGAACAGAATTAAATCAGATTTTCATCAGCGAACAGATGAATTGTCAAGCTCTAAAAATTACTCCAGAATAAATCTAACAGCCTACTTCCATCTTTTATAGACATTTAATTCCAACCACATGCATTTTGCAGTTCAGGGAAATTGGAAGAACTAGAGGAAGCAGAAACATCGTCTCTCTCAGTGTTTGGCTCATCGAAGAAGGTGAAACCGTGAAAACGTACTCGTTGCGTCCTGCCTCCATGTCGTGCTCATCTCCCACGATGAAGACCCTGACCTTGCAGAGGCGCCAGCGTTTTCTCCTGGTGAGCAGGTACGGCACCAGCAGAGTCAGACCTGAAGGGACGAGCAAGATGGTGGCTGACGAAGAGGAGCGAACTTAATATGCACATGAATTAAAGAGGGCAAAATACAAGCTGAACTCTAGAAACCCTCTGTGTATCTCAGGAGGCAAAGGTGTTGATGTGCTGGAAACAAAATCCCGTGATCTCCGCGGTGGAATTCATTCATTCATTGCCTCCGCCTGCTGCCCCCCCCCCCCCCCACTGTGTCCGGTGTGTTGGTTTTGTCAGTTACCTCCGTCATCGGCCACCCAGTAGACGTCGATGGTCTTCTTCCCCTGGTCGTCCTGAAACACTGTCTTCACCTGGTCGCCGTCACCTTTGGTGGAGATGTCGTCAACTGAAGCAGCAGAGTAGGACAATCAGCTGAGCAGCAGCTCCTCTGTATTCTAACCCTTTATCCCCCAATTAGCACTTAAATGTTTCCCTCAACGTGTTCACCTGGTCGTCGCGTTTCGATCGCAGCAGATTAAAACCCATAAATCTTTTCAGCGCAGTAAGTTCTCACCTGATTCTCTAACAGGAGCCTGTTGGTCTTTACTTTCCACACTTTCATCAGGTTCAAATCCCTGGTTCACTGGAGGACAGACATTACATCCTTAACCGATGGTTTATATCAAATTTAATATTAAACAAACATATCTTGTTGTCGGAACGTACAGAAGAAAGTCTGGATTTCTAACCTTCGAAATCGAACTGGTCAAAGATATCCAGCCCGTTCATCATCCTCAAGATGCACAGACAGTAGTTGGAGTCGAACGTATCACTTGAGAAAAGAAAAGAAAGAAGAGAATAAAGTTTAAATATGAGGTTGAAAAGAAAAACTCATTTTATATTCCTCACACTATCGAGAACAGAGCAGTGAAACAGTGAACGTCCGTGATCACACTGACTTTATGGTGTTGATATAATCTTCAGTTCTCTCAGGAGAACTCTCCCTCCAGTTGGTTTTGAAGCCCAGGACCAGAGTGTTGGGTTTCAGCTTCCCAAGACCAGACGCCTTAAACCCAATGTGAGCAAAAAGCACATCGGACGTTTTTGGAAAATAGAGGTTAAAATATATACTGTGAGTAGTTGGATGATTTGAATACGTGTAATATGTTTTGTTGCATCTGTTATGTAAGAAACAAATGAGAATAAATATGAACACGTGTGTATAAATGAAAATATCAATGTATCGTCAAACAGAATTCCCAGTAGAGTTTTGAACATTAAAAGCAAATAACAAATAAATGTTGTACCTGCAGCAAGTGTCGAGCTCCAGCTCTGAGGCAGTCTGCACTGAAAGGCGTGTAAAACGAGCGCACCTTCCTCCTGTTCATCCACTTCACCAAGCGCTCGGTGGCGTTCTGGGGACGGGTTTGTCTTTCCTGCTCCTGAAGGCAACAGATCCAAGCACATCGTTATATAAGAACATTTTTAATAAAAGATTTAAAATCAAGATAAAGATGCTCAAGTTAAATTGTGTCAAAGTAAATAAGAAGGATGTTCAGACTTGGAACCGTCCTTTGATTCAAAGGTACAATCCCTCTCTCTTATTTCATAATTTAATATTTCATAACATTTTTCTTGCAGGAGAAAAGAATGTGACGACTGACCATGATTATGTCTCCGCAGATCATGAGGCTTATATTCTTAGTGAAGGTGCCGACAAAGTCCACCAGTGCAGGGCGCTGGTTTGGGGGCCCGGTCAAGACGAGACACTGCGGTCTGATAAATGTCAGAGATCAAAGCATCAGAAAACACCTTTGAACATCTGAACCATTTCTACAAGACGACAGAAATATGCGTTTGCTCACCTGAAGTTCTTGACGTGATCCTCCACACCCGACAGAGAGACAGAGTAGGACAAAGCCGTGTTGTATATACCCGCCTGGACCGATGATCCCCAGTTCACCTCTGAGGAATTTAAAATACACACAAGTGAGAAAAAGACAAAATATATCAAATTTGAACTGTTTTCTGAACACAGCAAAAATCTTAAATCACAGCTTTTGTTTATTTACGCTCACCAGGCTTGTTGTAGCTGACGTATCCGAACAGGAAGAATATAATACAGCAGGTGATGAGCGCAGCCCACCAGGTAAACAGGAACATCAGAACTACAGAGATCACAGCTCCAAACAAAGCCGTCCATTTACTGTAGTACTGAAATGATGGCCTCCAACCTAAAGGGGGCGACAGTGAGGAAGAGAGGACTTTCAGGTGCCCGAACATTTAAACTCACATATCGTCAGGGAACCTTCAACGAGAGGTCGGTGACCCCTTGGAGGTCCTGCAGGCTTTACAGTTAATTGATTAATGGTGACTCACCGGGGGAGTTGGTGATCGAGGCGTGAAAGCAGCTGAAGTTGATGAGGCAGTAGCAACACAGGAAGAAGTTGGTGATCAAGACTGCGAGGGAGTTCAGCTCAGCTGCGGCGACACAGGAGGGAGAACCACGTTATGAAGGTTGGATATTAAATAGGTCAATAACACAAATACATTCATCCGTTATGTCCAGTAGAGCAGACGAGACACACCGATGAGGATGAACGCCACGGAAATGACGTAGCAGAGGATGTAGGCCCGGAGTGGCTCATCATTTTTCCCATAACCCTTTGCAAAGAATCCAATGTATGGGTATAAGTTGTCTCTGCACAGACACTGGCAGAAAAAGAAGAAAATATCAATTTGTAAAACACCGTATTAACGTTCATTTCCAGCTACGACATTTTACATTTCTCTGATAACGTGAGTTTGGGGAGATTTGGAAAAACAATGGACAAAAGCATGTGTATTTATTTATTTATCAAAGGTGATCATCCATATATTATCTTGTTGTTTTGTATTCTATTTATTCACGTCATTGTTTAGCCTGTTGTTTCTCACCTGAAAGATTTTCGGAGCAGAGACGAGGAAGCCGAGCGCCGACGACAACGTGGCTACAAAGACGCCGGCAGTGTTGAGGTAGTAGAAACCCGCCACGTGGCCCGGTACCTGAAGGATATACATAACGTTTATGAACACACAGATTTTAAACACTAGCATGAAGGCAAAATAGGAACGGAACAGACGCTATAAGCAACAGACAGAAGGGTACCTTTAAGTCGTTGGCCAGACCATAATCACATGACTGCGACTCCATGCAGTCTGTGAAGTTCCAGCCCAGGTTACATCCCGGACCCACGCAGCTCTCACTGATGTTTCCATCCAGAACGTGACCGATATTTCCTGAAGCGTCCCGTACGACACACGAAGCTAGATCCAAAAATCATATCGTCACTTTTTTGAATTTTTACTTTTAGCTTCTGCACAAAACTCTGCTGAAAACTGTGACACCCTTCAAATTCAAGATTATTGTTTTTCTTCCAGGTTTCATTTTATGGCAAAGCAACTTTCTGACACCTTAACAGAACACAGAGTTACATCATGTTGAACCACTGCAAACACATTGTGTAGTTCACTTCATGTTTGGAATATTTCTGGAGTCTGGAATGGATGATTTTCTGGGCAGAGGTTCTTTATATCGAGATATATAATACATTCCCTCCACCAAGTCTCAGTTCAGAATCTGCCGTTTGGACTCTTGGTCTTTCATCGTGAAGGAAAGTGATTAAAACAAACCCCTTGAACCGGATGCACACAACAGCTGAAGGAGTTCTATCTTACCAATGGTTGCAGAAATAGCTAAATAGCTGATTGTTGCCCAGAAAATGCCCAGGATGGTTCCTTTAGGAATAGCCGAGGCAGGGTCCTGCGAAAGGAAACAATATCCAAGTCAACATTCACGTGGTTCTTGTTGGCAGCTGAGCTGGAAGAAGCTTATCCGTCATACTTTGAGGTCTCCGCAGATGTTGACTCCAGACAGGACGCCAATGGTGGAGGGGAAGAAAAGGGCAAACATGTGGATGAAGGAGCCGTCGGCTCCTCGCCAGGCTGGTTTCAAGTTTGAAATCAAGATGTCACCTGGATATGAACAAGGAAATAGTTTATATTGTATTCATTTCTGATATTCTGATATTTGACCAAGGTATGATTAAAAAATCTATTTATATTCTTGTTCCAGGCATAATTCCAGAAGCCCAAACTTCACATGGTTTTATTTCATTTTCATTAATCATGCATTTGCTTATTGTAAAACTGACAGGAACAGATAAATAAAAATAAAGCTGCAGAACATTTTAACATAAACTGGTTTATCAAATTTAAGATTTTGCTTCTTATAAAACAATATGTAATAATAAGAAAGCAGCCTAAACTCACCATGGTAACCGAAGATGCCCTTGGCCTGTTTCTCTGGACCAGGAGGAATGAGTGTTCCCACAAAGTAGTTGGAGAAAGAGACCACATAAACAAATATAAAGAACAAAATATGGGTCTGGAGAGAAGAGGAGAAACGAGTCAAGTTAATTAAAAACTGCGAACTACAGTGAAGAAACTGAGGTGTCTTCGGATGTGCTCACCTTGGACGTCCACTTCATTCCAGCCAGTGACATGAGCAGCAGCCCCGTCACCGTGATGACGCCCACAATACGGACGTCATTGACTGAATCAACCATGACAGCACCAAACTCCTACAGCCGTCAACCACATTGTTTGTGTGTTAATATTCTCAACGGTGATAGAAACAGCTTGAAAGTGCTTGAAGCATCTTCAGTACCTGCATCAGGCCACTGACCACCTCAGCGAAGCCAACGGTGCTGAGCGCACACGCCAGGGTGTTGGCGAAGGAGAAGACCATCCCGACTGGTCCGCCGATTTCAGGACCCAGCGAGCGGGAGATGATGACGTACAGCCCACCTGGACAAAGGGATGACAGAGAAATGAGGTTGTCATCGGCAGAAAGATCTAAAACTCAAATAAAGATGAAGTTTGGATTGTCTCGTTGATTCAAACATCAAAGAGCTGAGATCAACATCAGATTAGGCCAAGGAAAGAAGTTCAAGTGAGGAAATTGAATTTAAAAGCAAATGTAATTTTCCAAATGTCTCACACAAGATGATTTCAGAACATTTGCGTATTCACAAGTCAAATGGCGACTGACCTGAGGTCACCCTGCCGTTGGTGGCGATGGCGGAGATGGAGAGAGCAGTTACTGAGGTCACCATCATGGACATCAGGATAATAAGCCAGGTCAGTACTGGGATGAGACGAAGGAAGGTGTTCATCATTATTACAACACTATCATCAATACTATTGTGTTTTTATTCTTTAAAGATGGTAGATGTGCTCCTGATACTTCATCTGTCTGCGGTTGTGACGTACGTCTTCATGGAGTTTACAAACTTTGGATACTTGTTTATTGTGGAACGTGAGGATTTGGTCCTAATTTCAAATTCTGATTTGTCTGATTTAGATGAGAAGAATCCAGATGATTACACACCTGGATTATCCTGTGACACGCCGTGTACGCGACCTGGTGAATCAGGCTGTTTATGGCTAAGTTATGGTAACTTGACATGGAAAGCACCACCCTGCAATGTCTGGTAGAGATAGAGATTGAAAAAGACAGAAAAACCCCGTCGTGGATGTCGTATCTTTCTCCATCTCCACATATCCAGATCTCCACCGTCTGCGCCGAAAGCCCCAGAGGCCAAACGTTGACAGACAATAGCAGATGGGCTCCGAGATTGGCCCAAACCTACCCAACCCATGATCGTCCCACAATCCTAACCCCACGTTCACTGTTGTTGCCATAATAACAAAACATCTGGTTTGCCGCTGGTACGCTGTGGGTCGTCCTCAAGGGCAGGGACCAGCGCTATGCTCATGTAAGATGGCGTCTGACAGAGGAATGAACGCAAACAACTCACCGATGCCGGCCTGAGACGTGATCCACGAGAGGCGGAGCAGCAGGATGACGCCCCACATGTTCAGCATGCAGCGGAACTGAGACGAGAGAGAAGCGGTTGAATACGCAGCTTAAATCACATTCAGTCAAACACACACACACACACACACACACACACACACACACACACACACACACACACACACACACACACACACACCCTCACTCACCATGACTCCGGTCATCCAACCAAATTTACCAGGAGCGTTCCCCTGAGAGCCGTCTACATTGTCGGTGACCGGCACGTTAACTGTTTTGGTGTTCGCTGCCTTGTCTCCGGCCTCCAGTCCCTGAGGGAAACACCACAGACACGTCGTTATGTTCTGAGCTTCACTGGGAAACAGTGCAACACATGTATGAAGGAAATCAACTGATATTCACTCGATGTTCAAGTACCAAATATTTGTGATCGCACGAATCCTCAATGATACACGACATTTAACCTTGAATATTCCAATCCCATGTAACACAACTTTGTGAAAAAGAGAATACACAGGTCTATTAGACTGGAAATATAGAGTTTTAATAATACTTTGTTCTAAACTCTCGCAGGAAAAGGACAAAGTGCCCAGTTTGTACAAGGCGAGGCACAACAGATAGACAATTGTATTGATTAGGTCTTTA
>NC_047168.1:15685473-15802973 GCF_009819705.1 Hippoglossus hippoglossus
GAGGTCCACTCGGGCATTTCTGCAAAGTCTGAATCTATTAAAGACTTTCTTCTCCGGCTGCTCATCCTCTCTTTATCCTCTCTGATTTATCTTTCTATTGGGAACAAATCATCTACTTTGGACAATAATCTACTGCCAGTGATTCACATGACAGCCCAGATACCATTTTTACATCTTATTTCTTTCACATTTATGTATTTGGGGTTTTCAAACTACCATGAAAATTGCAATGAATTTATAATAAGCAAATTAAAATAAAGAGAAGTCAAAGAGGAATAAAGAACAAAGGAGATCAAATAAATAAATATATAATTGACACAAAATACATTAGGGTAAATTTGAAATATACGAAGACCCTGAAGACAACTTAATTATCTTGTGCGCACGAGATAAATAAGTTGAGCACACAGAGTAAATATCTGAATATATGATTGAAAGAAATCATATATTCCTTTCCATAAACCAAGAAGACATGAAATCCAAGTAAACCACAGCACTAGAACAATCGAATCACCTTTTTCAATGTGTCCAAACACCCGAGGGAACTGAAAAACAAGTCAGGCTCTGTCTGAAAAATCTCCCCTTTCCTTCAAATGATGAATTTCTATGTCCTGCAGCAGAACATGAATAAGTTGTGATGAGTTCAGGAAAGCCACTGAACTCGCCGCTGACGGCTCGTGGCTGTCGGCTCTTGCCACATCAGGCCTCTTGGTTCCTGGGCAGGGCGTTTACTCACTCAGCCGCAAGTTCAATAAGAGAGGTGATGGGGAAATCTCCGCTCTGAGGAGAAGTTTTTCAACCGTAACACTTGAGTTTCTCGTGTTTAAATGTGTGACTACAAGTTAAGACTCTGGTTTCTTCAGTGACGCTCAGAGAACCTCTGCGTCTGAGGTGTGAAGATCGAGCAGGAAACGGAAGCCGTTTAAGATCAGTGTTCGGAAAGTGAAGAAACTGTGAAGACAGGAAATGATGCTTATGCAATGTTCCATTCATGCAGCTGAATGTTGCATAAATCAAATGCAGAAATATCAATCATCTGTGAAAAACACACACAAACAACTCGCACATCCAAGTAACTATGTGAACATTTTATTAATTTGACAAACTTTATCGTTTCTTTTGAACGTCAAGTGGCTGCACAAACATATTACACAAAATTACAAAATAATTGAGATAAAACCCACTTCAAATAATTTTTAGATTTACATTTCAAATTATAATGTCGATAAAATCATTGCTATACGAAGCACATATTCTGTAAAGTTATAAAAATAAAATGGACGACATGACAGCCCCTTAAAGTGAAGCCAAATCCTCTTCATCGCCCCCGGTGGCTGGCTGCGGTAAAGGTCGTGAACCCCACCTCCTCCATGTTAGCAAATGGGACATGGATCCAACTTAATTAATAAAAAATGTCCATGATCACGACAGAAATAATTGATACTGATTCAGTGCTTATTAGTAGGATTCAGATTTCCTACAGGGACACAAAACAGTTTTCAGTCTAATGTTTCATAACTTTATAACTTAGGGACGTAAAAAAAGCTCAAAAATACAAAATCGATGACTCAACACAGGTTGGGTGTAATTAACAAATTTAAAAAACGTAGTCCAAAAAGAAAATGGCTGCAGCTCTACTCCAGCTGCTCCACACTGGCGAGCGTCTCTTTTGCCGCCACGCTGCTGCTCCTCTCCTTGCTCTTGCTCTTGAAAGTGTTCCCCAGTTTGACCGACAGCACGTGCAGGGTGGTGGTCTCGTCCCGGGAGCGGCTGCGGCTGAAGGTCGACCCGGTCCTGCTCTCTGAGTTGGTGTCGTCGAACAGCTTGCCCATGAAGCTCAGGCCGGCCTGGCGGATGTGGGAGCTGCCGGCGAAGACGTAGAGGATGGGGTTGACGGCGCTGCTGAAGTAGGCAAAGGCGGTGACGTTTGGGCGAGCTCTGTGAGCAGCAGCGAGCACTGATTTACTGCCCTGCAACAGGCCAACCACCTGGGGGAGGGAAGGGTCGGGAGGATGGAGGAAGGACGGAAACATTATAATAAATATACAAATGTTAAACTGTATTGTTCTTCAACTGAGCTGCATCAACATTTGGGAAAAAGGACATTTTCAACAGTATTTACTTCAAGTTTTTTCTGGAACCTGATCACAACAGGCTTTTGGTGTTGATGCCAATATTAGAAATGTAATTGTAATGGAGGCTTGACATTTTACAGTTTCACCATAAACATTATTATAAGCTTTTTTGAGTATAATTTATAGAAAATATTTTTTAACATAAAATACTGTTTAAAGAAACTAATGTAGAACTTTGTCTGGTTTAGATTTGTTCACAATATTTGACCAAATAACGATACTTTGGGTCAAAATCTCTTTTTTTCAACCAATAACAAATGAAATCACCTCTATGATGTTGACGATGTGATACGGAAGCCAGAACGCTGCGAAGGCACAAACGATCATCAGGATGAGGCGGTTGCCTCGTCCTCTGCGGTTGAACATGGCGCTGCGCAGGCGGCAGATGACGGTGGCATAGCAGGTGTTGATGAGGGAGAAAGGCACCAGGCAGCCCATGACGGTCTCAAACGTGTACTGGAACACTTGGTGCCCCACACTTTTCCAGTGGTACGGTCTACAAAGGTTGATAGTTTTGTTGTTTTGTAGTGGGAAATTCAGATTACTGTGGAGGGAAACATACCAACATGAACTAAAAGAAAACGATCTCACAATATATCAGATTTGATATTTGTATTGACTCAAAACAGTTGAAGACCATCTGCAAGATTTAAAAGAAGGGGAAAATGTCCTTTCTAGTGAAATGAGATCATTTCATCCATATATTTTTGGAAAGATAGCAAAGTCTTTCTTTTGCCTTGCAACAAGCATTAAAAACTAAACATTGCAAAATAGACGGAAAGGTGCAAAGTAAATTTGAGTCTCACCTGCGATAGAAAGGCATCGGCAGGGACAGGATGAACGCAATCACCCAGACCCCCAACAGGAGAACCAGCAGGGAGTGCTTGGTTCTCATTCTCTGGGACAGAAAAGGCTTGGTGACAGCCAGCCAGCGGTCCACGCTCATCAGGCAGATCAGGTAAATGGACACGTACATGTTGACACTCGACACGTAGTGCACCAGCTTACATGCCGCTGAGCCAAACTCCCAGCCCCGGCCTCCAGCCAGGTACCGCAGGAAAAGAGGCGCGCTGAGCAGCACGGACGCGTCCGCCAGAGCCAGGTTCAGCACCAACAAGCAGGTCACTGAGCGCTTCTTCACCTGGCAGACCACGGACCAGACCACAAACAGGTTCCCGGGGAAGCCCAGCACAAAGGCCAGAGTCAGGATGGCGATGCCGACCTGGGCTGAGACGCTGATGGGCAGGGAGGAGGACGGCTGGGAGGTGACCACGGCGGAGGTGATATTAGACGCCATCAGAAATGTCTGTGAGTTTGTGTTCGACTTCTGAAAGTGACCCAACCTTACTGTGAAAAAGAGGCAGGAAACAGGATATGTTGCGTCAAGGTTTGTGACATATGGATGTGTCAATGCTGCCAAACATTGCACAATAAGCTTTTTCAATTTGATTTATTAATTCATCAGTTCAGGACTCATGATCGACAGTGAAGAGAGGTCAGAGGTCACGGGCTGCCTCTGTGAAAGGTGGTAGGAACAGGTACTGCTTCACTTACACTTTCAAAGTCAAAGTAAGTTCAAGAGTTCCAGGAAAGTCAGAGAGGTTGAAATAAAATACCTGAAAAAAAGTAACCCTAATAAATATCCAAATAGAGTCTAATGTGAAAGTCATAGGATGGAGCATCTCAGTATTTATAATCACTGTCAGATCCCTGTTTTATTGCAAAGATGTACTTTTGTAAAATGTTTTAAATGTAATAATTTGCTGTCTTTGATTTGAAATGACATTGTATTTGTCTTATTTTGTGTTTGTCCGCCTTGTGAAGCACTTTTTAATGGCAGCTTAAATGATGTTATTATTATTTTTTAAATGACCAAGAAAGACAAAAGTTAATATTTTTTGTAGATAATAGAAATATGTAAAAATATATTATTTTAAATTGTATAAACATCCAGTAAACCTGCTGACTTAAGCTCTTCCTTTTAAACAATAATTTAAACGTTTTTATCAAACAATAACCAGATTTTAGAAACCCTACAATCAGAATATTTGGATAATGTGACTGATATAAAACTGAAAAACTGACCTTCAGCTGCAGATCTGTTGAATCCAGTTCACCGACTGGTTCACACCGTGTCTGTTGGCCGGGCGTCCTCTTACATGTGAAGAGTGTGCCAGAGAAAAACACAGAATTTTATATGTTGACTAAGAAAGGTCATGTGAGGGGGAAACCCGGTGACCACAAGAAGGCAGTTTACAGCTGTTCATCCCACACATTTCATTCTACAGTGCCTTAATACTACTGGTGATACTGGTATGCACGACGCCTTTATGGAAAGAGTCCACACGGCATCTGCTCCTGTTTGTGGAGCGTCGTGTGCTCGGCAGTCGTCTGGAAAACAAACAGTGAACATTAAGCTTCTCAGAAATTAAAGCAGATTTGCAGCTCAAGGACCAAAGACAGCACGAAACACAGAAAGATAACGACAGAAGAAATGTTGCGAAACGTTTTTCAAGGAAGAGCATGAATGGGGTGAGGTGGTGAATATTCCGGTAAAAAGTCCAGATCTTGTTGGTACATGATCCCTCGCCTCATACCTCTGGTGGTGCACATCGCTCTCGTCTTGCACCAGTCGTTTTTTGGCAGATTTACATCATATTCCTCTTTCCACATATCACAGGTTGCTTATGAGGGACAGGACGTACTCAGTTACAAAAGGTGTTTCAGTAAAAGCTTTTTATTCAATTCTGTGTCTTTCCTCTATTTCATTGTTCCATTGCATGCTCAGAGGGGAGCATTAACACAACAGAGCGTTAAAGCTGGACTATATTTTCACAATGAACAAAGTCTGCAGTTTCAAATAGTGCAATCGAACGTTGTTTACATTTTACAACCCAGTAATTGCTTCACTCACATCGCTCTCAACAAAATAGTTTCTGGCCACATGAGGAAGCTGTTTTCAGCAGAAAACCAAATTCATGCGTGTCTCCACTTCCCCCATCGATCCAGACATGATGAGAAATTACCGATGATGTAATTTGGTGCCACAGTGTCGAAGTCCCACCAATACATGTCTGACTAATAATGAAAATGAGCACTTGAACGTAAATGTGACATGAGCTACCGAAAATGATCTTTTAAGAAGAAAAAATATTGAACTTGTACTTGGATCTTTTTAGTTTGGTCCTTGTCCCATCCACTAACATGGTGGAGGCTGGACTCACGACTAATAATGCAGCTAGGCACCGGGGAGCAATCAAGATGGCTTCAGTTTTTGGAGCAGTCATGTCGTCCATTTTTACATCAAGTCATTCAGCAGCTAGAGAGCTGGTTGAGACCAAAACAAAGCTAAAAGCAGAGTGAATATGTGCAGGACTCCTGATCAGAAACAAAAGAGAATTCAATACTAATAATGCAACCGTCAGCTGGCATCATTTTACGTCATGAAATGTTAATGCCGTGTTTACAGCATTATCCACTAAATCAAAAGTCGTACAGACATAAGAAATGTGGTAGAATCTCTCAACACATGCACATGAATTTGAATATTGTAGAGACAAAATCAAGTGCCTGCCTCAAACCTGAACTCTCAACGTCACACGGCTAAAACTCTCAGTATTCACTGTTCCACAGTTCTTTTAGACGTTAGTACAAGTGAAACACTGCAAGAAGAAAAGTACGAATATTTGGAAAAATATTCATTAAAAAAGTTTCATAAGGACAGTAAACATGCACAGTAAACACGCAGCACCCCCATAGGGAGCCACTTGTCTTTGGATGGATGCTTTGGGAAGGGTGGTGGTGAAACAGTCTGTGAAATACAGTAAGAGCAGCGCAAGGCTCGTATCTCATTACATATGTCTGTTAACGACACCTCAGACAGTCGGATGCCTCCGGCAGCAAGCTGGTCCGGGGGCAGGATGCCAGGCCGCATTCCTGTCAAAGTTTGTGACAGAATCATCTGGAAGTGGATTCATTGTTATGAAGCATCTTCTTGTGATCGTCAGGAACCAGCTGCGCAAGATGAACCCTTATTATTGTTGAACATAAAATTTGCTTGTGAGCGGACGGAGGAGAGATTTAAAGGCCTGAGGGGTTCAATTACTTTATCATCAAATCTTTTGCCTCCTGTGTCCGCTACTTGCCATTCTTCACGGGTTTGGCATTAGAGCTCGAGTTGGTTAACGAGTCTCGGCCTTTGTCCTTGAGCATGACAGCATCCACGTCTTTTTCCTTGTCGCGACTGTTCTGGCTGTTCTGTCGGCTCTTCCTGCTCGTCGAGTCTGACCCCGTGCCCTCGAACAAACGGGCCATGAACTCCAACCCCTCCCGACGAATGTAAGACTTTCCTGCGAAGAAGTAGAGCACCGGGTTGACAGAGCTGCTGATGAAGGCTATGGCGGAGGTGACTGGACGGCTGTTTCTCCAGATTTTCTCCAGCCTGATGGGTGGAGAAGTGAGCAGAGAGTTTAGTACTTAATAGTTTTAACATTATGGAAAATACTTTTATTCACTTGCTAGGAATTGAAACAACCACTCTTGTTTCTCTACATTTACACCAGGAGGTGATTAGCTTAGCTTGGCAAGACTAGCTAGCCTGCCTCTATCTAAGGTTACCAGGAAACACACCAACACTGATCAAGTAAAATAGACAGTAACTCTTTCTGTCTATCCCAAGGACACTTCGGCATACGGATTGAAGGAGTCGGAATCGAACTGCCAACGTTCCGATGATGGACAACAGCCACAAGCACCCTAACACACAGTAACTCGTTGTGCTGTGGAAAGGAAGTCACAGTTGCTAGCTAAGATAACGATAGCACATTTGACACAACGCAACGCAATTCCCTGTGAATCCATGTGTTGTTTTTATATGACTTTAAAAACAGACATTAATTAATGAGCTTTACATGTGACTGCAGAACACTCATCATTCTAGCAGTTTCCAACTTCCAACTAGACTTTAGAATAATGAACTTTAATTGTTTGTATGGTCACTTACATTTCTCTTATTTTTGATTTTTCTTTACACAAAGCCGATGCAATCTGGGAGAAACACAAAAATTGTTTGATTAGTAACAGTAAAAGTTGTGTTTTCAACTTTTCAACCTTCATGACGACCAAATACATTTAAAGACTCTATGTACTCAATGTTCTTAATGCGCCGAGACATGTTTTATGTGTAAAAGCAAGATGCGTGACGTACTTGCACCACGTTGATGATGTGGTATGGCAACCACAGGAGGCAGAAAGTCAACACGATGGCGAGGATGAGCTTCTCACTGCGAATCCGACGGCGGAACTTGGACTGTCGGATTCGACGTAAGATGCAGATGTAGCTGACTAAAATGACGCCATATGGAATAAAGCAGCCCAACACGAGCTCCAGCATGTACTGCATGACCATCTGTGAAGGGGAGACAGGGTGAGGACAGAGGGACAGACAATTTAATATTAAGACATTCTGTATCATGTGAAATTAAATGCAGGCCGACACAACGATCTGAACCCTTCAGTTAAAAGTGACCAAACGAGAAGCCAAACATATGCAAACCATTGACTTCATTTAAACATGGACGACGCATCTCTACTTAATTTAACTGTCCAGAAATGAAGCTACAATATCCCAGCCAGCCACCAGGTGGCGATCGAAAACGCTTTGGCATCACTTTTGGGGAGCTGTCATGTCGTCCATCTTTATACGCAGTCTATGTTCCGAACAATCTGAGGCCAGTCCAGTTTTCTTTGAATCTGCTCTTCTATGTTTCCTGTTATTTATTGCGCCGATTACTTAGTACCTAGTAATTGCTTAGGTAATAAACTAATTGCCATTCACTAGTTGGATTAGCCTTTGTGACTGCACACAGCTGTCCAGAGGTTCTGACCTCAGCTGCACGGCTCAGCTGTTCAGGGAAACATCTGTATTTGTATGGTCACTGTTTTGAGCACATGGGCACAGGGGCATAGGCAAAGCAGAGATTTGGCAGGGGGGGTGGGTTCATTTTTACCTGGGGCCCCCAAAGTCCCTTGAAACGCTTCTGATTGGTCAATGCCAACCACAACCCACAAAATGTAATTTTACTTCCCCAAAAGTTTGCAATACAGCAACATGGTAACCAGCTAAATGTGGTAAAGTAGTAATGGGTCACACTCTTTGTCTGTTATGCTAATGCAGAATGAAAAGCTATATTTTTTTACTACTTAATAACAGATTTGGGAGACTGGGCCACCTCAGTGAATAGAAGAGAGTATACTGAGGATCTTCTTCACTCACATCGCTGTCGTATTTATGGAATGAGTCGCACACTATGGGATCTCCATGCAAATCTCTGAAGATAATCGCAGGAATCGAGGCGACGATCACCAGCAACCACATCACAGCAAGCACCCGCAGTGTCGTCTTTAGGCCGGTGACGGGGCTAATGCGCAGCGGCCACAGGATAGCCACCAGCCTGTAGAGGCTCATCAGCATGATGGTATAGATGGAGGCGTACATGTTGGCCAGACACAGGTAGAAGAGGATCTTGCACATCGCTGTCTGAAACACCCATTTCTTCATAGCCAGGTAGATGATGAAGAACGGGGTGAGGGCCATCAGCGAGCCGTCTGCGATGGCCAGGTTGAGGATGAGGAGAGTGGTGATAGACTGCTTTCGAGCGCGAGCCAGGATGCTCCAGATGACAAAGACATTTCCGGGGAAGCCCAAGAGGAAGACGAGGCTCAGGATGATGGCGCCCACGTTGGTGGGGTGTTTGCTAGCCACGCTGCTGCTGCTGACGTTGTTGAAAGTGTTGTTTAGGGCCATTTTGTTACCTGCCAAAGTGAGAACATTGGTGAATGACTTTGTTTAAAGGTCCATTTATTTCAACTAGAGCAGTGCCCGTTCTAAACCGGCCTGCTGGAATGTTCTGTTGTCTCTGCCTGTGTTGACGCTTCGCAGCTACTTCAGAATTATTCCGTGTCAGTCGTGAGAACAGTTCTACAATGTGCTGTCACTTTCTTACTGTTTGTGTGCGGGACCTTGTGTGCAGGGCTTTTAATAAACAGTCCATGATGCAGAGTGAAGTTAGAAAACTTTACGTTCATCCTATCTGGTTTATCTGCAATGTTTTTCACGGAATATAACTGAATAAGCTTTATTACTGTTCACATGTGTGGCTAATATACAAGTTTGAGTGATGGACTTACATACATTGGATGTCAGGTATTTCAAATGACAAATGATAAAACGCTAACAAAGCTCACAAGTGTGTTTTTTAAAACTCCTAATAAATATGAGTCAGCGTTTCCTTTGCAGTTCCACAGAAAATGAACTAGAATATGAAGACATTCCTTTCCAAACACTGAAACTACTTTATTACTCAGCGACTCCGATGAAATAAAATGTCTCAGCTCTTGAATCCCGTCGTTTTGGCACGAGCCCCAGTTTGAAAATACAAGTATGTGTTTGTGTAGAATATACGCGGGCGTGTGGCGCAAGTGAAACAAGTTTTAACGGTGGTTCTCAATTCCTGAACGACGAGACCAGACACGAGCGGAGAGCAAGAGACATCGTGTTGGTGTTTGAGCAGAAATTCAATATCCGACTCTCTCTGTTCCTCTTTAAGCACGACAAATAAAATGTATTTATATTACAATTCAAACACAAAAGCTATTTGAAACGATTTACACTGGACAAAGATTATTTAGAAATATGATCTAGAGGAAACAAAGTATAAGATCAGGTAGCGTAACATGAACTAAAATATAAATACAACTAAAATAGAGACACAATGTAAAATCTGATCATAACATTTAACTACATCTGCATACTGAGATTTTACATAAAAACACATTCTCTTTACAGAACATTGGTAAAGGTTACTACATTATGTTTGTTTTATTTTGTTAAGAGCTCCACTCCACATGTAACTTGCATGTAATTGAATCAGTTAAATTAAATTCAGCCCATTTATGTGATGTTTTAACTCTAAAACTAACAAAATGTGATAATATATAATACTTGTTACAAAGTGTTGTTGAGATGCTTCCGGAAGAATTAAACCAAATTAGGATCATGTTCCGATGTAGTGTAAATCTTTAATATTCTGTATTTTTCACATTATTCTGCAAATCCTATAACCACTTCTATAAACTAACAATAAGTGGATCATAATGAGAAGTATTGAGTCAGAGCTTGATATTGTTGATTCCTTTGTGCCCTGAAGTCTCTCTGAAAATAGTCCCACAACAAAGGCACAATTTTCTCCTGCTTGAGTAATGTTTCCTAAAAACAAGTGTTTAATCAATTTATTAGAAACAATGACACATGAATTTATAAATCCGAGCTTCATAGATACACTGAACAGTTGGTGCAGTTCAGGGATAATTGTCATGTGGCTCCTGCCAGGCAACATATTTATTAAAACTATTTGATGTTACTGGAAAAACGTTTTAAACAGTAACATGTCGTCACTTGCAGAACATATCTCAGTATTGGTACGAGCACACGCCCTGAAGACGGCCGACACTGTCAGGGCTCGTGTTCTCAATCATTTACACCCACATCAACAAACCTATTTTTATTAGCAGCTGTAATTGAGGATTAAAACATTGTACGTCAGAGTGCGCTCACCAAGGTGACATCGCTACAAACAGAGACCTTATTCCCTCATGTGTTTGGTTTTAGATTGTATTTCTTTTATTGTATGTATGTATATATTTATTCTGTCATGTGTTGTTTTGAAGACGTTTAATTTTCATACTATTCCTAAAGCCTATATAGATTTACGCTGTATATAAGCACAGTTCCTATAGCAGCAGATCTGTGCTTACTGTGCAGTACAAGCAGTAGCGCACATACTGTTGTAAAATAAACAGGAAGCTCTATGTACTTAATTTGACTTTTTGGGACTTTAGAAACTGGTGATATTTTATGAAAATCATAAGGTAATAATCATTAGGTAATAACTAATTAAGTTATTTGACCTTTGTTGTTCTTTTTCGTTTCATTCCAAGTACAGACCTCAGTTTTATACATCCTACTTGCTTCCTAAATAATAGATTACAATGGAGTCAGGTTAATTCAGTTTACTTATGGGGCACATTGGAAACTATCAAAGTTGACCAACATGCTTTAATTAGAAGTTAAGAATATAATATGTTCAATGAGACTGTACACTGTACATTGCCAGCAATACGTAGGTCGTTCAGAAATACACCGATTTATGCTAAAAATCCCAAAAGCTGTCACTTGGTTTCTGTTTCCCGTGGGCAAGAGTTTCAAGTACACTGTACACACACTCCTTTCAAATGAATCACTGCTGAGAAGATCAGTTTTTACGGTTTCAGGAGAAGAATAGACTGAAGACGTGTAACCACATGGCCAGTGTTTACAGAGAGCCGGTCCGACCACATTGACAGTGGCCTCAAAGCAGCAGCAGCCACTGAAACAGTGACATGTTGTGCAACGGCCCAACGGCGACACACTACAACAACAATAAGCAGCTTGTTAACGGCATTTGGATTCTGTTTTCATTTCTCCTGTGGTTGGCAGGTTTCCTCTCTTCCTCCACATTTTATTGCGTTTTATTATAATTTGTACAAACAGAAGTCCCTGAGACACAAGTGACCACATTACACAACTTCACTGAAAAGGTGTGTGTGTGTGTGTGCATTGTGTGACTCATGCACATACTTGCTAAAACCCTACGTGCACACAGGAATGGAACAACGCACAATAAACAATAGTGAAACAGGTTAAGTTGACGCGTTGCTGAAATCTGAACAAATCACAAATGAACCAAACATTAATGTCTCAACACACGATGACACACAGCAACAGGTCGAAAGCAAAAACTCCTGAAAACCCTTTAAAATAAAGGTTCCCTTCAGCAGCAGAGCTCTGGTTGACTGCAGTGATTTGCAGCCGTTGCAAACCACAGTGTTGTCACTGACACACAAACAGACACACACTCACCAGGGCATCAGCCGTAAATCCCAGGAGAATAAAGAAGACACAAAAAGCTGGAGAAGAAGTCTGATTATATTGGATTTCTCTCTCCCACACACATTTTCCACCAACCCAGTTACTCTCCCTCCTTGTCTCTCCATTGATGTGTCATGCTTGCTGTAACATGTATTTGCAGTGAGCGCGGGGGGGGGGGGGGGGGGGGGAGGCGTGTCACCATTCTCTGGCCTGCCTCTGCCCTGCCGGCCTGTCAGCTGCCTCACGTGTTGAGTGAAGGATCCACCTGTGGAGAGTCGACTCCACTCGTCCACTGGGTTCAGACGCTGAACACTCAGATCCTGAGGACTCCCCCCCCCCCCCCCCCCCCACCCCCCCCCCCCCCCCCCCCCCCCCCCCCCCCCCCCCCCCCCCCCCCCCCCCCCCCCCCCCCCCCCCCCCCCCCCCCCCCCCCCCCCCCCCCCCCCCCCCCCCCCCCCCCCCCCCCCCCCGATGATTACACCAGCATGTGATTGTCATTCCAATCAGAATGAGTCACAAACTGCTTGAGTGAGACAAGCCTCTCTGTAGGTATTCGTCCATCAATTGTCTTCACTGCTC
Organism: Hippoglossus hippoglossus; assembly: GCF_009819705.1. Taxonomy (NCBI): domain Eukaryota; kingdom Metazoa; phylum Chordata; class Actinopteri; order Pleuronectiformes; family Pleuronectidae; genus Hippoglossus; species Hippoglossus hippoglossus. The sequence goes on from NC_047168.1 coordinate 15,698,155, forward strand.
GTCCCTCGAGGGTCACTGTGAGGCTGGAGCCAATCCCACGTGCCCTTGGGCCAAAGGTGGGGTGAAACCCAACAGAGCACCATGCAGCGAATCACAGGGCTGACATTATACAAACAACCATCGAGTCCAGTTCATCTCAAAGGTATCGGATGGGGTTAAGGTTGCAGGTAAATCACAATCTTGGAGCCCATCAAGGATCATCTCATGACAAATTAGCCTCTTGAGTCCACACGAGTCGGACTTGAACGTTTCTCCACACAAAACACAAACAGTGCTACCAGACGACATTTTGGCTCATCTCTGTACTTTACTGATCCCAAAGGACCTTCAGGCATCCTGAAGAGTTACAGAGGTCAAAGTAAAAGGCTGTGGTCTCAAAGTCAGCTCGACATATTGTGCTTTGGGCCAAATGACCCCCTCCTCTGCATGGAGGATGTGCTCTGTAGGGGGCGACTGTCGTTGCACATGAAGGCAGATCAATTCAATGCCTTTCAGTTCATGTGCTCCACCTCTTTTTCTCTCCAGACCGTTTACCTGCGGCCACATAAGCTGCTCGGACGTGAGCCCCAAAGTCTTGTCCCTGCACATTCACCTGCAGAATCATTTGATCGAGACTGGACCCACAGTGCAGCCACAGTCTCCTCCTGATGGTCCCAGCAGCCCTCGATGCAGCCTCAGCACTAACTTAATTCTTTTTTAATTATGACTCAACAGTAACTGGCTCCTGGCAGCAGAGCCACACATGGTTCAGTCCACCTTTGTGCTGCTGTGGCTGCAGCTCGTCAGCCATTTTCCTAATGAGCAGTCTCAGAGGGACAGGAGCGTTGCTGGGTTTCATCGACTTGAGCAGGAGGAACCAGTTAGATCAGTGTGAGGAGTCCACTGACTGAAACCAGTTTTACACAGCAGGATAGCTTTACTAACCCTGGTGAGGGATAACCAGACTATGAATAAATACATGCAGCTGCCAGGATTCATGAAAACGTGTCAATACTTGATGCAATAGCTTTTTTTTGTTTTGATTTAGTTTTTACACAACGAAGCTTATGTTTTATGGTTGACGCTGCTGCTTAGAGCTGATTTTAAAATCATGTTAATCGGTTTAGAAGTGATAAAATTTTTGCAGACCTTTGAGTTGTTTTTTCGTTGGGAACAAATTTTATTATTCCGACATCACATGAATTCACAATAACTAACGTCTTCAGTCCAGGCCCCTAAACTCTGTGATTACTAAACATTCAAATCCCTTCTTAAAACACTAAAAAGAGCCTCCATCATATGAATGTTACCTTAATTTGATTGTCTTTATTCTCATGTAACTTTGTTAAGAAACGCAGAAATAAAGTTGATGATAATTATTTTTACAATGCCCGTTAAAATGACTATTTAAAGGTCAGAGGTTCTGAATTTCAAATCTGGGACAGAAAGCCTGTGTTACTCAGTGTAGAGCATGTATTAGAATTTTATATTTTAATGTGAATATGATGTTAATTATATATTTTACTGTGTGATTATGATGCATATTTAATATTTTGATGTGTCATTATGATGTCAATTCTATATTTCTTGCTTTTCTGTTTTTTAAACTTGTCTAAAGTCTCTTTAAGCAAAGTTAAAAGTATTATTATCATTATTATGAAGTCTGAAATACCAAAATTTGCCAATTAAAGGTTAAAATAAGGAATAAGACAGGAGATTGTATAAACTACACATCATCTGAGGCAGTAACACAAAGGACATATGTTGTGACAAAGTTTGTACAGTTTGTTGCAGACCTGTAAACTTCTTGATTGTCATCAGTTGTTTCTTTATTAGTTCTTACAAGTGAATGCATCAGCTCAGCGTTCAGGTTAACAGATACACATCCGATAGTCTGGGGACTGACATCTGATTTAACAAAGCTTTTTCCTGCTGTAGGGAGCCCCCTGTTAACCAGAGCTTGTAGGTGCACTTTAAACATGCATGCACCAAAGCCCTTAGACAAATAGACGGATAAACACTTGAATCTGGTCCTTCAAATTTTGGAAAAGTGATTTTTTAGCAATCAATCTAATATAAAGAAGGAAGAGCAGAAAAGTTCAGTTAATCATCAAAACAACTTGAAGTGAAAATACATATTAAAACGATTGCATTACATGACAGATAATTCAAGGTTAGATAGAATATATTTATTGCCTCTGTATTATATTACATTTCATTTAGCTGACGCTTTTATCCAAAGTGACTAATCAGTGTAATCAGAGCATCAACCACGAGGAACAAACCCAGAACAACTAGAATCAAGAAAGTACCATTTCTTCAAAAAAGCTAAACTACAAAGTGCTATAAGTAAGTGACATGTAAGTGCTACTAAATTGTTAGTTTAAAATTGTATTCAAGGTGTAGTCGGAAGAGGCGGAAGATATCTGTATCTGCTCAGTAGCCATCGGGGTTTCTGGTTCGTTTATTTACAACTTCTCTGGCGTCTGTTGACATCAGAGCGATGGCGAGTGTTACTGAGTGGATCGAGTCGGAGCTGATAGATCAATTACTTCTTCTTAAAGAACAAAGAAAAGAAAGTGGGGTTAGAGTTAGGCTCTTTAATATTTAGCAGCTAAAGAGATTTTTCTCCAACGTAAACGGTGGAAAACCAAAACTAAACTAAGCTAAAAGAAGAGTGAATATGGAATAAACATATGTGATTTGAATACGTGTCCAGGTTTTTCCACTCACTGCCACCTAGTGGCCGAGAAATCAGTTATTTCAATTTTAAAACTTTGCTTTTGTCAATGACGGCGTTAAGTGCCATCACAGCTGCCTCCTGTGGTGTATTAGCTCCCTTCACTGCCTCGTATCCAACAGCTCCTCCTGCTACTCCTCCTGCTGTCATCACGGCTGCAGTACCCAGCCCCAGCACTCTACCTCCTACTGCTGATAGGACTCCCTTAGCAAGTGTTGGAATCTTCAGTTTATGTAATTCTGAACAGTCCTTCACAGATGTGATATCTACTCCAACCGTGACTGCTGCACCAAATATAGCTCCTAATATCGCTCCTGCTAGGAGTCCTGTGAGTCGGATCAAAAGCCTTTCATGCACATTGGTTTTAGCCCTCTGTCGGACGACGTCCTTTGATATGTTTACTGACGACAGTTGTATACGCTGCTCCTCCATCTTTATTTCCTCACTCACGTCTTGCAGTGTGTTATTGGTGTAGTAGCCCCCATTATTTTCCATCACCATCTTGTCTATTGTGTTCAGAAGCTCTTCTGCCTGGAACTGGTTGCTCCTGTAGTCATTCTTCTGTTTGTTGTTCCAGTATCTGTTATCGAAGACGTGGCACCGGCCACCGCACATCGCCACCAGATCACTCAGATCCCGGTTCTGACTGACAAACTCCTGAATTCTCTGCCCTTCCACAAGCTGCTTACCGTGAGTGAAGACGATTACGGCATATTTCAGAGCATCTTCAGAGAAATATTGAAGTATTTTAACGATGGTGGCCTGTTCCTGCTCAGTGAATCGTTCCACTTTAAGCACAATGAGAAAAGCATGAGGCCCCGGGGCCAACTCGACCAAAACACCTGTTATCTCAGTTCTCATGTCCACCTCAGACCGGTCTGTATCAAACAAACCTGGAGTGGTCGATCAGAAGTGATGCTTCTTCCGTTTACAGGTCTGGTTTCCGCTTGGCATTTACTTGTTCCAGAGCTGGAGGAAGAGCTTGTTCTGAACAATTCCTCCGCCCCAAACAGGCTGTTAGCAAGGGCGCTTTTCCCAGATCCAGTTTTTCCCAGCAAGACGATCCTCATCGTACCCGTCGCTGGAGGAGAATAGTGACAATGACGATAAGTATAGTATTAGTATTCACTTTATTCTCTTCAGTTTGTCTCTGACCTAAATGATAGCAAAACAAAAACGGACTTACTCGTATCTGTAACATGGATAATTATAGTTTTATGAAAATAAAAGAAACAATAAAGTCAGATATTTTGAAAACATATTATTCGTCTATAGCAAGATGATGAATTTTAAGGGAGTATTAGATTTAGAGGATAAAGTCATAATATTACAAGAGTAAAGTCAAACTTTGGCAAACACATGTTCTCTTTGTTGGTTATTTCTTTAAAAAATATATATTCTTCTTTATTCTCATAATACTGTGACTTTTCCTCATTAAATAATGACTTCTATTCTTGTAATATTATAACTTCTTTCCTCATTCAATTACAACTTAATTCTCGTCAAATTGCGACTTTCTTCTTGTAATATTTACAATTATTTCTGCAATCTCTGACTTTTCTTTCTCTTTCATTAATGCTCCCTTTAGTTACCAGGTGCTGGAAGTCATGATCTCTACTCACCTTCGTCTGGTTGATGAAGATCCTTGATGAATCCTTTGAAGACCTGCGGAAACAAGGAACTATGCTTACTGTTTATATCTGATGCTGAAAAGATTAGCTGATGTTAAGAGCTTGGTGGTTTCAAAATGAAATGTACAATTACTACTATTAAGCCTGTAACATTTTTATATTATGTAAAATAGTTTCTGTGTGAATTTGACAAAAAAAAAAATCCACATCAGGAAAAGACATTTCTGCTGCTTCTTATATTTTAAGCAAAATACTAAACTTGAACATTCCGGTGTTTCAGAAAGTATTTCTGGCACGATGCATTTCCCTTATACCTCAGTAGCCTCCGTGTCAGTGGGGTAGATGGTGATTCGGACCAGGAGCGGCGTTCTACTTGCTCGGTTCTGTTTAAATGAATGGACCTCCTCCAGTAGAACCCTGGCAATCACGCTGTGAGGAAAACGCAAGGCAGAACCAGCCCCGAGCACAGGGAGAGCCACAGATCCAAACCCCCTCTTCTCGCAGGAAGTTAGGACGTTGTTAATGCCCAGTCTCAGAACCTGCAAAAGGTCAGAATTCAATGAAGCAAGAACTGCATTATGGTGAAGACACTAATGAAACCCACTGTTTCACCTGGACTGCAGTTCCATCTTCGTCATCATCCCAGGGAACGAGGTTGAGGAAGAAGACTGCTTTAGATGGAAGTCCAGTGACATCCTCCACCAGAACCTCATCACCAGGCATTGATTCTTCTCCTGATTCATTTATAAACCGAGGAATCAAATCAGACTGGGATCCGATTGTGTTGGACAAAGTGTAACCAACAAGTGTAGAGAGAGGATCGTGTCCAACCATGGGAGACACCAGGGCATCCACCTACAAGGGAAGCAGAAGATGAAGGGACTGTACATCTTTTGTTTTATTTTTCTAGGTTCCTCATCCTCTCACAAACCAGCCACAGACAGCAGCAGTATTCACAAGTGGATGTCTCTCTTTAACAATTTATAAAGTGTCTCACCTGCTGGGTCTCAATGGTTCCCTGAACAGCCTCAAAATGGACATTGTCTCCAGGAGCTCCAGCAGTGGCTCCTCTTGTCGTGTCTCCTCCTGCAGCGTCCGTCTGGGACCTCAGATCACGAGGTGGACTGTTTCCGGTACTTATCCCTTGGAAGAGCCTGTCACATGCTTCCTGCAAGGCCCCTCACCACCTCTGCTCTGTTATCGATCAGGATGACTGTGCTCAGACTTCGTCCTCCCTGAGTGCAAAACTCTTTCACAGCCGTCACGATAGCCTCAGAGCACACGTTCACAGGAACACCAAACAGACCCGAGCTGATACAGGGTATGGCTACAGACCTGAGCTCCATCCTCTCTGCCACATTCAGAGTGAACTGGACAGTGTTTTCCAGCAAGGACCTTTCTCTGCCACCTGCAAAGTGTAGGTTCCACCCTGTGGTCGCCTCCACGTCTCCTGAAGGAACTTTCCAAGCCTGCTTCACTAAGATGTCTCGCTCTCTTTGTCCCTCAGGACCACCTGTTTTACCCATCGCAGCAGCAACATCACAAGAGTTCTCCAGATCTTCACGGGCAGCATCAACCAGGGCATCAGTGTCCTGTTTGCTGAGGTCCCCCTGACACACCAGCACCTGGAGGCCGTCACAAAGGCTAGAGCTGGCAACTGTTTGGTTTCCTTCACTCAAATTCAAAGATGCCATCAGGTCAGTGGTGTCCTGAACAAGGGAGTCGAGAAATGGACCCAACAGGTTCCTGACCTGAGTCACTTTGCTGTTTGGACCTTCCAGCACCAACATGCACCCAGAGGAAAGCGTTAGAGGATGGAAGGTAACCTCTGAAAGGTCAAAACCATGCAGCTGCAGAAAGACCTGTAACTCGTGTGCTAACTCTGGGAAAGGGAGATTTATTGCGTTTTGCAAAAAACACTGTTTGACAGTTTCATTCAGCTCTTCAAACTCTCGGGTTGTGGCCCAAGTAAGTACACTGTGCTGTCAGAGCCAAACAGGAACTGAGCCCTTAGCTGCCCTTGGTTCATCTCAGCGGTTTTGGACTGGAGCTTTTCCCGAAGTTCAGATGGAACAGCAGAGCTATTAGGAAGGTCAATCTTGAGTTCCTTGAACTTTTCTTGCATTTTATTTGCTGGGTCGTCCAGTTTATCAGGTGAGAGGGGAGAGGAAACGAAGCTCTATGTCTCCTAACTCTATTTCCACCTCGTCACCGACCCCTAGAAAGTCCTGCAGCGCCCCTGGATCCTCCCATAAGCCTTCCTTACGAAGGCCAAAGATGTGGGCTCATGTTAGAACTCTCCTTCTTAACACCAGGTTCTCTTTATCAGAGATCCAATCTCCAGCCTCAACAACATCCTTCAAAAAACCTTCTAAAGCTACCTGACCTGCATCTCTCCGTGTGACCTTGACTCCTGGAAAGCGTTGTCCCAAACCCTCCTCAATCTCTCTCCAGAGGAGGCGGAGTTTGGCCTGACCCAGTCGACAGATGCGGGTTTTGACCGCTGAGCAGTGCAGTCCCGAGAGGCAAGTTTCCTCTCTGGTTCTTTCCCTGCCTGTGGATAAGGAAGGCGGTAGGTATCAGGTCGTAGTTCACATTCTTCACCACTTGGTGGCGGAATGGAGGCAGGAATAGACTGTAGACTCTGTTAAAAGGAAATATACATTAAAACCATGATAATAATTTATTGGTCTGTTGGAAAAAAATTACTTGATTTACACAAAAACTAGTTTCACAAAACAACATTACGTGACAAACTGTGTTTCATTGTTTGAATGCAGAACCTTGACCGACCGACACAAACCTTTTGGACCGGAGAATGTTGAATCGGGACCCGGACTGGAGGCTGCGATGGGAGGAGCGGCGTCAGACTCCAGGCTTCCTCGAACAACGAGCACCAGAGTCCCATCTGCAAACGTCACCACGTGCTCAGGTCTCTGCAGGACACGTTGCTGATCTGAGAAGGGAAAGACAATTAGAACAAACAAAGAACTCAAGAGTGCAAAGACAAATCCAGAAATCCAAACACATGGGGAACTAAGTGAACGCCTTCAAAATAAGGTACAAAACAGTCCAGATCTCGTGAGTGGTTTCCTGGGGGACCGTTGATATGCACTGTGTTAATCCAGTTTTATATTGTTCTATTCATTCTTTATTTATTTTTCTTCTAATTAACATCTAAACTGTTTGAATTGCATTTATCATGTTGTCTTGTAAAAACACTTTGTAACTGTGCTTCGTTAATGAAAGGTATTACTTGTTATTGACCAGCAGGGGATTCACATTCTGCTTCACCATTTGTCTTTCCACATTTTCCTTTTTATGAAGTATTTATAATAATTTCTTTATTTTCAAAACACACCCACACAAGTAAAACACTGAAAACAGATATCAGCATGACAACCATTACAATACTAATGACTCCAGTACCTCAGTCTGCTGTATTTGCCTCAACACTCGTATCTCGACATGACTCATTGTGACATACTTTGTGGGTTTTCATGCAAACAGCGGTTATATATTATTACTGATTTCCGCCGAGTGCGGTCCAATCACGAGTGAATCCAAACCGCAGTGACGTCTTTGTCCTCTGTACTTTGTTTGTTTTTTTATTCTCGTGCGTAAAAGTCAACAAAGTGCGCCAGTCCACGTCACAGACGAAAGGTGAAAGTGTTTTGGTTGTTTCAGGTAAACACAACTCCAGAAACCAGGGCAGAGTTAATGTCAAATCATTTGTGTTATGAACACTTCCACAGTCCAGATCCTCTTTGGCTCTTAAGGCTTTGATACAACTTAAACTGAGCGAAATTCAAATGGTTTGGTTTTTTACGCACGTTTTTACAAGAGGCTCCACACATAAAACAACAGCACACACGAGTTATTCAGTAATGTGCGCGTGTTGAGGACAAACCTCTTTGACTCCTGAAAGCGACACTGAAGACTTGATCCCGCACACTGGCTCAGCGGTCCGCAGTCACCTCCGCCTGATCTGCGGCTCAGAGAGAAGTGTCTTTCTATCGCCCCCCTCTGGCCCCGGAGCAGCGGACCGTGGCACTCAAAGAAAACTGGATACTGGTACGCGTCCTCCATCGTCCTCCTGCGGGAAGAAGCACACCTGCATACGTAGCTTCTACTGTCTTACCAGCAGTAGAAGTACTGCGGAAATGATCCACTAGGAGAAGGGAGGCGCAAATATGGGTTTGCCATGGAGACTACCTTTGGGACAGAAGGATATGTTAACCCTGTCGGAGATCATGTCGATTTATTCTGACCCGTTCTCAAAGAAATATATCTTACATTATAATAAGCTTTATTTGTGTAGCACTTTTCCTTACAAAGGGACTTCACAAGAGGATAAACTATACAATAAAAAATCAAAACAAATCAAAACTCAACCATAAAAGAAAGATTTTTCTCTTTTAAAATATTATTTTAAAAAGAGATTTTCAAGCAATAACAGATGAAAGCATTTCTGATCTCAGCTGTTCAGTCATTCTATTGAATTATCTTCAACAAACTAAGTGGAAGTCTTGGGTGGAAGCAGTTTGCTTCTCTCATCAGTCCTGAGGGATTCATCATCTCAAAACAAGACCAACTGATGCTTATTGTTTCACATTCAAACTGGTTATTCTAAAACTGTTATCAATACCACAGCGGTAACCCCGCTCTCTTTCACTTTGATCCAAATATGTTCTGTGCGTCAAGGAAACTTCCCCGGAGCCAGAACCACTCCTGAAATACTTGTCTGAACCACGACGACACTAAATATTTATTTGTTTAACTAAATTCTTTAATCAAATTACAACCTTTCACACGGTTCAATACTGATACATTTTACTGTCACGAACAAAAGATAATAAGAAGGATATTCAGCTCGGTGGTGTTTGGCACAAGAGGCTTCAGAAAGCAAACGATGCCTGTGTGCATTTCTGTCAATGAAAATATTTGTCACTGTTCTTTTGTTCTTCTGTGTTCTCCAGTGTTTCTGACTTCATCCTCCCGTGTCACACCATCATGTAAAATACAGAACTCAGATCTGTCACCTTCTACTTGTGTTGCACACTGAGCAAGAGTCACATTAGAAGTTAAATATCATCATTGCAGATATCTGGAAACATGCACTGTGCACACGTACATTCACACATATTGTAAGTGAGCTTTTGAGTTATTGGGATTTCCTCGTCTCGGCAGAATTAGGCAGCAAATGGTTTGAGTCCACATCAGTTATCAGTGTGTGTGTGCGTGTGTGTGTTCTTCACTTCCTCCTCTCAGGCGCTCACAAACACTAGTCTGGCGGTGTAGGCCAGGTCAGCGAGGTAAAGCAGGAAGTTGAGGCCCGTGAGCACAGCCACCGCGATCAGCTTGGACGACGCGCTGCTCTGGCCCTGATACCGTTTGTCAAACTGGAAGATGGGCCAGATGATGGTGGCGGTCAAGTACATGATGACCGCCAAGAGCCCGTACGCTGACAGGAACTTGGAGAACGGGATGGGGAGACAGCCGGTGCACTCGCCCACACACAGCACCACCACAGCCATGGAGAGGATGAAGCAGATGCAGTACACGGCCATGCACCACTTGAGCGCCGGGTGCTGGTCATACGACACAGGGTCGCTGACGAGAATGAAGATAATACAGGCCACAAAGGTCTGGAGCACCTTCAGCAAGCCCGGAGCCGTAGCCATGTAACCCGCCGTCTCTCCCGGCCTCGCTTTAGTTAAGCTCACCTCCCCCATGTAGGCCACCGCTGCCAGGCAGGAGAAGACAGTGGAGACGATGCGATGGTCACGGGCCTCGCTGGGCCCCTGCTGGTCCTTGAGGAAAAAGAGTGGGAAGATGACAGAGGCTGAGAGGCAAAGGAGGGCGGCGTAGCAGGCTATGGTGATGGGGAAGTTGGACCAGGACACTGGGATTCTCGGCTGGAGGCCAAACTGCTGCACCAGCAGCACCAGCAGGGTGCACGCGAAGCTGAACGCCCAGCAGAAGATGCACCAGTCAGCCATGCCTTCGTGCGGCAGCCGGGCTGCGTGCGCTGCGGCACTGAAAGCCACGCAGGTGAATAGCAGGGCGGCCACGCGCACCCACAGCAGCTGGGAAGTGGGAAAGACGATTAGTGGCATGTTGGGATATGTTCGGCAATGAGGAGTTCAAAGAGGCTTCTGTCGTCCAGCGGGGGTCAAAGATGGGGCTTTAAAACTGAACGTGGGATCCTGTGTTGGCTGCTCGTCACATAACCTGCGGACGTTTGTCACATATTCTGCAAAAAAAGACAAAAAACAGAGAGTAAGCAGGAGAAACAGATGCAGGGTTTGGAAATGAGTATTTAGCATTTCAGTATTTATTTAGTATTTTCTCTACTTGGAATGGGAGGGCGAGAAGAGGATTAATCAAGAGGTTGCAATTTGCAAGCTCACCACTAGATATCATTAAATCCTGCAGAATGAGTCCCATCTCTTCACCTGCACAAAATGCAGTCATATATCCCCAACATGAAAAATCCTGATTTTACTTTTCCAATTTTCAGACAAGGTTAGGTATGAAAAAGCCGACCTGTCAAAGACATTGGTGCCCGATAGTTTACTAAATAACATCAACAGGTTAGTTTAGGCCTCAAAGGTGTGAAACTGAAATTTTTTATTTTTATTTTCAACCCCTGACATGTTGAGACTCACACTAAAGTTGTGTGATGAATCTTGGATGTTCAAGCTGCGACCTGTGCAGTGCGGGTGTTTAGGACGTTCTGTACAAACACACAACTCATTTTATTAGCCACTAACCACGATGCCACACTTCCTGTTTTGTGTAACGAGGCTAACGCAGGAAGCAGCTCCGAGGAGCTAATGGGTCAGCAGGAACCAACGCTCACTACATGAAGCCAAATCAGCACTTCATCACAAAGTGGTACTCAGGCCAAGAGATACACAGCCATTTCCAGCTGAGATCTTAACCCCCCCCCCCCCCCCACAGTTGAAACACCAGCTTTAATCCTTTATCTTTACGTTTCTGCTGAAATCTGTTGGTTTAAACAGTTGATCATGTTTTCCAATGCAGGATGTTAATGTTTGAGCTGAATGAGAAACTCACCCTGCTGTGGCATGTAAAGAAAGATGTAGTGGATGTGATAAATCAGTGGCGGATCTAAGAATTTTCAAACCAGGGGCCATAAAGGGGCCACAATTTTCACAGAGGGGGCCAATTGTCCAACATCCAGACACAACCCCTGATTCAGAAAGGTGCACATTTAGGTGATTCCTCATTTACTGTTAGCTCTGTAGCTTTGAGCAAAGTCACACATCATTGAATATATTGTAAAAAAAAGTATTTTTGTTCAAGCACATTGTGTAAAAAAGTAAATATTCTTAACAAGTTGTCGTATTTATTGTTATCTGAACATGAACTCCAGAGAATGTCCACACAACAGGGCTCTCTGCGGAACGTGTTCAAACCAAGACAGACATGTCTGTAGTGTTCTGTGGAGGCAGGATGTCACGTATTCATTCTGCTGCAGAGGTCACTAGCTTCCGTTCGCAGCACATCTGGAGTCGGCTCCTATCAGCAAAACCTCTCGTGAGTCTCTCTTGAGGAGCCTCTCACTCGGACACTTGCGTTCTCACATACAGCCACAATGTCAGGAGATTATCTGGAGTTCCGTGCATGTCTGAAAGCAGCTTTGGTGACTAGTTTATTAAAAGAAAAATACTGCTACCAGGACAGGGGCCAATTAGATATCAGTGGGGCCGGTGCCCCCCCCTGGATCCGCCCCTGCTGCTGACAGGAAACCACTCTTTGGTTTGCTTTTCCCCCCCTTTAACAGTTTGTTAGTAGTCATAACACGAATACCTCACCGCTGGCTTTTAATATATATATGAACCAACCTGAGAACTACTGTTAGAAAGCTCCGTTTACACTCAGTACTTAAACTTCTTGAACTCCTTCCTCGTTCTCTTCCTCTTGAATCAAGTCTGCACCCAGCAGCACCATGACACCAGATGAGGCGCGGAGACCGTTACGGTGACGTCGAGTGGAACGAACCCAGTAAACCTGAGGCAATACGTGACGGAGGGTTTGTTTCCGCTCCACATAGCGGGCATACCGCGCCCCAGCCATTGTAATCACAAACTCCAGAAATAGACCCGGAGCTGCGTCCCTCGGCACCAGCTCCCTGAGACAGACACGTCAGCGTGCAGGTGGATCTTACCGTTGTGAGCGTGGTGGGGTTGTATTTCCTTTAGTGGGGTTTTTAAAACAAGCTTAAAGTTGGTGAATGTCTGTGCGCACTCGGCGGCGCCTCATCATCATCATCCTCCTCCTCCTCCTCCTCCTCCTCCTCCGCCTCCTCCTCCCAGCAGCAGCCGGGTCCCCCGCCCCGCACTGCACCTTATTTGGTAAAGAGCAGGAACCTTCTCCGATGGGCCCTCCACGCAGTCCACGCAGTCCACGCAGCCCCGTGGCTTCCATGTTGCATCGGAGACAAACCTGCGGGGGGTTCCCACCGGTCTCCGAGCGGGGTTCCCTCTCCTCCACATGTTGTGTGCTGCAGTTACAGATGTTCACAGACAGGTTCCGATGCGGGCTGCGGATTTATTAAAGTAAAAACTTACCTAAACTATTATTTACCAATAAAGCCGTGTTGAATATTGCACATATTTCCATGTTGTACAAATTGGTGTAGATTCTTATTGTATATGTTTGTAACCCAGTACTTGTTTTTTAATTTGCTTGCTCTCTCTCTCTCTCTATATATATATATATATATATTCGACTTAATATGCTTGTCATGCTGAACACAGCTAATTATTTGTATGTTGACAACCTGGTAACAAGTCAGGACTGTTTCAATAACCATTTCAAAAATAGTAATAAAAACGTAACAAAGGTGATATGAACAAAATATATTCTCAAAATGATCTACTTATTACCATCTACTGTCATATTCACTTGATAATAATTCATCATTGTTATTATTAGCTAATGAAATGTGTCTCCCCGGAGCCGGGTCCTGCAGTAGCGCGCTGCAGCCGGGCCAGGCCGCTGCTGTGCGCCGTGTGAGCTGTTCGAGGACCCGTTCGAGGACCCGGTGGAGGATCAGACAGAATAACAACACAGCAGAGGAACCAGTAAACGGTCCGGAGGAGAAACCGGCTGCGATTGTCCCTGGAGTTTAGTGTCGGACCCCCGGGAGAGAGAAGCGAAACCACCTCGTACCTGTGAGACTTGTTCTGGAGCGCAGACCCCCGGGCGGAGCTCTGCTGGAGCCGTACTCCCTGGTAGCTAGCCGGCTAACATGCAGCGTTAGTGCCTCAATTTGCACAAAACACTGGGATTGATCGCGCCGGAGTGGTGCGTGGACATCCACTCCCCCCCCGTCACCCCTCTACCCGCATGCAGGTGAGGTCACGCCGGCCGCTTCGTCCCGCAGAACCAGCCGGTTAGCTCGCTAGCTCGAAGGAAGGGAGCGACCCGTCGGCGCAGCGGCGAGCCGGCGACCCCGCGCGTTCGCTCGGCGTGAGCACCAGCGCCATGCCGCGGCTTGAAAGCGGCCTGTCCGCGGAGCTAACCCCGGCGAGCTAACGCTAGCTGGGCACGACAGGCCGCCTCAGATGGTCGCTACCACCACACAGTCGGCTAATTCGACAAGTCCCAGCCCCGCACCGGGGAAGCACCTGGAGCTTCGCCTCATGTCCCTGCTCTGATTAACGTGAGAGGCAAGAAACGCCGGTAAAGGGTTCACGTAGCCCGCTGGTCATTAGCGCCTGGGCTGCTGGTTGTTTACAGTGTGCTAGCTTGTTTATCTCTGCCGGGGACAGTTAGCATGCGAGCGGGGAAAGACGGGTTTAATTCCTCGGGCTGAGGTTCGTGTTTTATAATAATTAACCACTTCAATACGAACAACATCAGCCCCGTGCTCGGGTCGGACGGGACCGGAGCAAACACCGGACCGAGGTGCTGCTGCTGCGGCGTGAAGGAGAGTATTTAGTTTGGCCCAATCCACACATGTGTCAACAAACCGTCTGAGGTCTGTGGTTTCATTTCACTGAACATCTCCCGGTGCTCCGAGCTCCAGTGGAGCAGCCTCACCCCGGAAGGCTGGGCTGTTGTTCTCCCGGAGCACAACGAGACATATCAGCCATTCATTCATGATTGATGATCTCTGAGGAGACTGTCCTTTACCCGTGTCCCAGCCCTGCGCCAAGCCACTATCAGTCTGTGCTGTGCTGTTTACCTCTGAACCACTCATGTAACCTGGCACAGAAAGGCCACGGGACCTTTGTTTGACTTTGTGAATGTGAGTCTTTCTCGTTACACTCCCCACTGACACCTCACTGGAGCCACTGGAGGTTGGATGGGAACATGAGGAGCACGCCGTCTGATCAGGACCGGCTTCCGAGCAGCTCGAAGATCTGATCGGAGCACCACAGAGAGCCCGATTGTGTGGACTGAGAACTGCAGGAGAGAACGAGATGGGGATGAGAGAGGCCCAGTGACAGCGCTGACCCCCCCCCCCCCACCAGGAAGCAGAGGAGTGTCACAAGGCGGCAGACATGAGTCTCCGCCAACCCACCTCCACGCTGGACAGGTATGAGCCCACACCACCCACAGGAGCAGTCTCTGTGGCACATGTCAGCGCCTTGTTTCCAAAACTGTGGGCCTCCCAGATAAGCCAATTGACGCGTATTTATCTTGCCTCCCAGTCTGGCCAATGACAAACGAGTCTGACAGGCTGGGAGGTGATAAAGCTGAACTCTGGGACAAGGAGAACGAGGGCAGAATGCTGCATGCATGACAAAAGTAGCAGGCGGAGATTTCTAACACAACCCACTTTAAGTCATAGGTTTCACAACGAGAGTAGAGTGCATCCCTCCGCCGTGGTCCAACAGCCCCCTGAGGAAAACACATTTAAACTCACTAGATGGATCAGCACCAAATTGCTCATAAATATCAATCCCTAAATATGACTGATCATTTTCATCAAGATCCATTAATTATTCTGAGGGGATCAAGGAAAATGTTAAAAAACGCCCCCTCTCTCACAATGTGAGAAACATCTTGGATCCACCCCCCTGATCCGGATCCGCACCAGAATTAAAATGATTCTTCCTCAGGTCGGGCTCCACCCCTCCACACACTTTCATGTAAATCTGTTGAGTAGTTTGTGCCGATTCCTGCTAAAAAAACAAACGAGCGGGGGAGAACACAAGCTCCCTGGCGGAGGTAGTGATATTTTAATTATTTACAGTGAGTCTCGGCTTCAGTCTGTGGCGTCAGGGTCACTGTGTGAGTCTTCACCTGCCGTGTCTGTGCTGAAACACTTGATGTGCTGTAGTTCATCCTGTGTGTCTCATCACCACACTGTGTTTCTGTGCCTGTCTTGTCTGATGCCTCTTTGTCTCGATCACGTCTTTCCTGTTTCTCCTGCTGTCAACCCTTTCTCTTCTGTGTGTGTGTTCTTGTTGCACGTGCCCACTGCTTCCCACTACTGTGTCTGTGTGTGTCATGTGACAGCAGGGCACCCAATAGGAAAAACACCCACCTGCTCAGGTAGGACAGCTGTCCCATAACCGCTCATGTCCGGGGTATTTCTTTGGGGGGGGGGGGGCTGGGGTTTAAATGACACCGACAGATTGTGCAGCTGTGGCAGGAAAAAAAAAAATGTGGGTTCTCTTGTTATTTCAGGGAACTTTGACTGGAGGTTCAGGACGAAGCATCAAGCATTTGCATGAGAAAAGAAAAGTACACGTGCGAAATACATTTTTTTTGTGTTTAAAATAATGAAATGATCATATCCATCCATACAACACATATCACCATAAACCATAGAAGGTATATACGGACGGACGATGCATCTCCAATTCCTCCCACTATCCAGAAAATACAGACATGCATGCTCTTAACACCAGGCATCCTCTGCACATTCTCCGGAGGTGCTATATGTGAATGCAAGAGTCGGAGCCTCCTCTAGGAAAAACTCAGGGTAATGTTGAAGGAGCTGATTGGAGAACACAGCACAAGATCCTCCGGGGAACGTCTGGACCCTTCTCTCCAGACATCCTCCGGAGGTCATGTGTGAAAACAGCTTCAGAGCTAGGGGTGCCTCCATGTGGAAATAAACTCGTCACGACAGCGGTGTTACTGACACAGCGGTCGTTTAACAAGAAAATCACTTCAGTGTTTACACTGTGTTCATCCACCGTCATTCACCCTTAAGCAAATATTTGTGGAAGTCGTCGTGGCTCTCAGTGTTTACGATCTGTGTGAGGAGAAAGGCGCGTGGGGATCATGTGAACTTCAATGTCTCCTGTTGGTCAGTTTTGCATCAAGGTTGGGCGTCAATCTGAATATCTTCTTCTCTCTCGTTTTCCCCCGCCCCCCCCCCCCCCCCCCCCCCCCCCCCCCCCCCCCCCCCCCCCCCCCCCCCCCCCCCCCCCCCCCCCCCCCCCCCCCCCCCCCCCCCCCCCTCCCCCTATCTGTTTTTCCTTCCTTGCCATCACGCTTCGCTTTCAGCCCCTTTGCTGCTTGGTGAGTTTTCCTGTCGACTCTTGTTGCTTCTTGATGTCTGTGTACACTTGTCCTCTCGCTCTTTCTAACCCCTCGAGTCTTCTCCTCCTCAGCTCCTCTTTTCCCTCTATCACTGCTTTCTATGTATCTTCCCTTCTTCCTCCCTGGCCTGTTCCTTCACTTTTTATCCATCTCTCCTTCACTGTTCTGATTCAGTCCCTTCTGATGTTTGGTATTATTTCATTCTTAGCGTTTCTCTCATCCCTCAAACGCAGGCTCAGCAGTCTGACCATCGGGGACTCGGAGCGCAAATCCTCTGCCACTCAGCAGAGGGAGCCACCACCTGACATCCCGCTTGAGACCACAGGTAATTTACATGGTTTCAGGACCGATACAGACTCATGCTACGTTTATTTTCCTCCCAAACACCCCTCACATTGTCCTGTCTTCCTCTCCCAGGTCCTGGTCTTGTCCAGAGATGTGTGGTCGTGCAGAAGGACCAGCTCGGTTTCGGCTTTACAGTGTGTGGAGAGAGAGTCAAGCTCGTGCAGAATGTCCGACCAGGTGAGCCTGTTCTGTAATTAACAACAATTTAATCTGGGTTAAACTATTATATTTTAAAGACGTGGTATCGGATCGGTATCATAGATTCGCGTACTTGCTGATGCCCCACCCACCAAGGAGGCATTTCCAATGCTGGTGTCGGAACATCTCATGCAAACGTCATCATCTAAATATGACTTATTCAGAATATGGTCAATAGATGGAATATTTCTGTCCATGTGAACTTAGTCACGGTCAAACACCGACAGACAGACTATCACAACTAAACCACTGCTGTTATTAATCCTCCCAGGGGGCGCAGCGGTCAAGGCCGGAGTCCAAGAAGGGGATCGTATCATAAAGGTTTTTATGACACTGAGAGAGTTGTCGGCTTCTTCCTGTTCTCGTTGTTACTGATTTTGTTTAAATTTTGTCATCGTCCTCCCTCCCGCAGGTGAACGGCTCGTTGGTGTCGTCCATGTCCCATCAGGAGGTGGTGAAGCTCATCAAATGTGAGTTTTTAAGTGTGATTGGTTTGACTGACATTGAAAAGCCAATGTTTTGTTTAATTAGCTTTGTATGTTTCTTCTATTTAAAATCCGATTCTGTGTCTTTTTATGGACCTGTAGCTGGGCCGTATGTAGCTCTGACACTACAAGGACCTCCGCCATCAGCTGCCTCCTTGCCCTTGGAGCCCCTCCACACTGACCTCACCCCCAATCACAGAACGTCTCTAGGCGGGGAGGCTCCCCCCCCTCCACCTCCGCCCCTGCCCTCTGGACTGAGCAGCAACCCTTCCCAAAGAATCACTGGACCCAAACCACTACAGGTGAGAGACGTTTTGTTAAGCATTCATATTACCCAGTGGAACACGTGCATGTGAAAGTGCTGAGCAAAGCAAATGTTAAGCTTAAGGACTTAGGTACTTGGAGAAATTGCACATCATCATCTGTTGCTTTTGTGTGTTTAGGACCCAGAAGTACAAAAACACGCCACTCAGATACTCAGGAAAATGCTGGAGCAGGAAGAAGCTGAACTGCAGGTGAAACCCTCGCACATAAACAAATGAGCCAGTCCAGGGAACACAACTCACTGCAGATTGCTCGCTGATCCCTCTGAAGATGCTGTTGATAACCAGACTTGACCAATTCACAGGACTTGATGGAGGAGCACTCGAGGAGCCCGTCTGCGGCACTGGAGGAGCGGATTGAGAGTGCCAAGAGGAGAGCTCACCAAGTCAGGGTCAAGATCCAGCAAGATGTGGTGAGGACGTCATTCACAGGGTCTCAGGGTTTACCTGCATGGAGCATGGCAAATGGAATGGAATTAACAAAACGCACTTATTCAAATCCACTAAGCTCATGTGACCAGAAACTGATCTGTGTTCCTGTGAGCGTTACGCATCTTTTCACCTGTAGCCCTGCCATAACTGCAACTGCTTACAATTTACACATCTGTTCAACCTCCCACAACAAGTCCCAAAAGTGTCTTTCATCCAGCTGCATTGAATTCAGGGTTTCTTTTGCCGGTGCTGAAAATGAACTGCTGCTTTTTTTTCTGCTTCTCCAGGAGGGAACACGATCGGAATCTATCGCGAGTTATGTCATAGCAGGAGAAGGTTTGTATCTCCCTCAGTTTTCTACTACAAAGACAAAGACACATACCCTGGTTTGGTTTGTCCAACAGGATGAATCACCATGTGTGACTGCAGAGGACGCTGTTGTTCAGTAAAAGTGTTGATTCACAGGCCTTGTGCACACAGTCGCAGTGTAATTGGTTTTACAAGTGTTTTAAAACTGCTCTGTGCTTCTGCAGGTCGACAATCAGTGGACGTGAGTGAAGGAGACGTGGAGGTAGGTTGTAAATCTTGTCTCATTTCAAACTGGTGAGATTGCTTGTGTGTGTATATGATGGTCCCACTCATCCCGTCCCCCTCGTCCTCCTCCTTCTCCTGCCGCTCCTCCCCAGGCCTTTGAGAGTCCCCACTCCTCCCCCTCATCCTCCTTCAGGACCCCCCTCCACCGACGACAGAGCTCCGACACTCACACCCTCTCTGATTCGGTGAGACGGACACACGCACTTGCATTCACTTAAACTCGAGCGTTATTGAGTGACCTGTTTCCCCTTCAGGATAACGTTGAGGTTGTCGGCCAATGTCAGGTCTCCAGCGATTATTCTTCCTGCAGCTAACTCGCCGAGGCTGATGTGTCTTATTTGCTCCGAGTCTTTTTGTCTGTGGTTGTCAAAAAGGGACATTTTTTAATTTTGTCAACATGTTGATGAGATCTCAAGTGTATTTTTAGTTCATGCCAGGAAATGTCTTGCGTCATCAGCTGCATATTAGTGTTTTATGGTTCACGATGGAAATTATTTGCACATTTAAAGTGGTATCTCCGGTCCCTCCCAGTCATTTGTTCCTAATATTCCTATAATTCACGTCATCTAATTCTCTTGCATTGAGTGTGTGCAGAACATGAGTGTGAAAATAGCAGACGTGGACCTGCTGTCAGTGTGTAACTGTGTGTGTGTGTGTGTGTGTGTGTGTGTGTGTGTGTGTGTGTGTGTGTGTGTGTGTGTGTGTGTGTGTGTGTGTTTGTGTTTGTGTTTGTTTAAAGGGTGGAAAGGCCCAGATCATCGGCCCTGAGGAAGAGGATGAAGAAGATGATGGCTATGCATTTAATGAGGTGATAAGAACATTTGCTGCGCATCCATCAGACTCTAATCAAACCACCAGCTCTTTTCCACAATTTGTAATTATTTAAATTGTTCCATTTGTCCTTCTCTCAGATGGACGGTCCATTCCAGGACATTGAGTTGTTGAAATCTCGACCAGCTCACATGACAGTGTTCATGAGATACGTCTTCACCCAGCTGCTGGACCCCAACCCACTGGTCAGTCCAGGTTCTACTTCTTCTTTCAAACAAAGCGCTGTTTTTGTGTCGGCCCTATGTTTCCCAGTTAATTAGTTTTTCTTTTATGTCATCTTTTGTCATTTTGTTAATAAAAGAACTTATATCTCTGTCCATCCGTCTGTGACGTGCATATCTCGAGAACCGCTCATCGTATCGGCATCACACTGGACATGTGCATCGTTAAGGGCCCAAGGAAGCTTGGTGTCGAATTTGGTGCGAGTTGGACATTCAATACATTCAATAATACCATTTGAATAAACCAGTGACCTCTGGAGTAGCGGTGGCTGGGACTCATTAATGCGAGTGACATTGTAAATCAAGTCACTTTTACAGTTTCAGAAAGAAAAGTGCATCCAGCATCATGAGAGGCCAAAAACCAGCTCCTCAAAGATCTGACCTGCACATCTGTATTGATGCTTCACTAACCATTGTGTTGTGTTTATCCTGGTTCTGTGTCTAACAGCTGTTTTACCTGTCGGTGGAGGCCTACCTGGGCTCCAGTCCTAAAGACGCCCGCGCACTTGCACCTCAGATCTGCTCCCATTTCCTGGACCCGGACGCTGTACGTACACAAAAAGAAAAAATGATTTTATTTTTACATTCTTCTATCTCTTATATTCCAGACTTGACTACTAATTTGTTTCAATGCACATTGACCCTTTAAAAGTTTGGCATTAGAGAACATAAAGAATAAATGTTCTCCTTGGTTAAAAAGTGATATGATGTAACACAGATACAGCAAGTTACCAAAGTTACTATACATCATGTAGTAACAGATCATCAGTATCTGAAATAACATTAATTTTTTTCTCTATTTCTTGCAGCCGCTGAAAATCAAAGTACGGGAGGAGTTTCTCACAGATATCGGTAAGATTTGATAAATCTTGGCTGTGACTTTGCATGTGAGGACTTTTAAGTTTTAGAATAGATTTTTATTCTATGATGTTCTCTGTCCGTCGTCCCGTCAGAGAGTCGGCTACATGCTCAGGAGGACATCAGAGGACCTCTGTCCGAGCTGCAGCAGCTGGTGCTGCCTGACATTCAGGACCAGATACAGGACTACAGGTACATGTCATTTACACTGGCAGTGTTTCACAGAAAGTACTGTCGACCATCAGAAGTCAAGGTTTATCTCCCATATTCAGGAGCTCATTTTAACGTGTTCATCTTGTTTTTTTGCGTCTCGCAGGAACAAGCAGATGATGGGTCTTGGCTCCCTGTTTGGAGAAGGAGACCTGCAGCACCTGGACGGAGACCCCGCCAAAGAGAGACAGGTGGTGGACAGACAGGTCACCGCCCTCTGGGAGATACTGTGAGTCTGTGACTCAGATGTTGCTGCTGCATCATGTTTGTCCTGTTGCCAACAACTGTACAATTACAAGAAATGCAATTCATGCTGAGGGCAAGGGTTCATTTCCTGGTTAAGTAGTTTACCGTTGTCTGAATGATGTCAGAAGAGAGCAGATCGGTTTTCCTTTAGAAGTTATTACTTCCACCAAGGAGGTTATGTTTTCATTGCCGTTTGACTCTAAGTACGATTACGCAGAAACTACTGAACCCATTTTCCTGGAACTGGGTGGAAGGCTGGGGTATGGGCCCAGGAAGAACTCTTTAACATTTGGGTTGGGTTTTTGATCCAGTCATTATTTCGGGGGAAATTGGTGAAAAGGTCAAAAAGAAACACGGGTTTACTTCAGCATGAGCTCGAATCAGGCAGAGAATATTAACACATACACACCAGGACTGTTAAACCAGCTTTGCCCAGCAACAGGCCGAGTTGTTAGGGGCCCATAAAACCGTTATTACAAAGTGACAGACAGAGCTCAGCCAAGCTCTGATAACAAAGGTCATAACCAAAGCTGCAAACCCCAGAAACCACCTGACATTTACTCCTTAAACTTTATACACTCACACACACTGATTCCCGTCACATGACTGTGGCTCTACCTGCTCTGTCTTACCCCGACTGGAGTCACCTTCTCTTTGGAATCCTGTTATTTGTGGAGGGATTTAATAGCGTTTTTCGTGTCTTTTGTTTTTTCTGTCCCCGCTCCAGATCGAAGCACGAAGAAGACAGAAGGTAAGAAGTCACATCTGACTTAGTTTAAACATTTTTTACAGCAGCACTTATCTCAGGGATATTTCAACCTATTTCTCACATGTTTCTTTGTTTGTTTTCCATCTTTCCCTCTTCTCCATCCTACCACCATGTTTGTTCTGTCTCCACCTCCCACAGTTCTCCTCTGGCATCAGCGGTCCTCCTCTACCTGCGTCACTCTGGTATCAAGCTAAGAGACTCCAAGGTGTTCCCGGGTCTGAGTACAGAGAAGGAGAAGTGGCTCGCCTTCTTGAAGACGAAAAAGGTAAGAGCGGCAGCTGCACTGTCCCAAAAACCAGAAAGCTAATTCCTGAAAAGCTGTTTTCAGACATGCACTGAGGTCTGCACCTTTCCCTGAGGCTTTCCGGAGGGGCTGTGTGTGAGAACTTCAGTTGCTTTGGATATTTTCCAGACAGAACTTTTCCTGTCAGTCCCCCGAGTAGCATGGGGAGACCACGAGTTAATACAGTAGGAAAATATCGTGAAAAGTCACAGCGAGGGAGTGGACCTGTTAATGATTCTGAAATGAGGATGCCAAATTGGAAACCGTACAAATATCTCAGGATCAAAAAGAGTGGTGGTCGTGTTAAAGCTAAAACATATAAAAAGCAATGCCTAGCTGTCAATAGGATTAAGATGATTATGTGACTATTTCTCTCCACAGCTGAGTGGAACCAAGAAGGAAAAAGAAAAAGATGGAGAGGATAAGAAGAGAAATCCCATCCTGAAGTACATCGGCAAACCCCGCTCCACATCCCAGTCCAGTAAATACACACACACACACACACACACACACACACACACACACACACACACACACACACACACACACACACACACACACACACACACACATACTTCTGCATAAAACTATGGAAACCAATTAAAAAAACAACTCATGTCACTGACTTTAAGCATCAACTCTTCATATCATCTTTGTTATTAGCTTTTAAAATGCTCGTGTGAGTCTTTCTCTCAGAGGTCAACGCAGATCGGTTCAGTAGTATCGGCCCAGTGACACGCCACATTAGAAACACACACACACACACACACACACACACACACACACACACACACACACACACACACACACACACACTACTGTTACTCGTTGTATTTGTCTGACAACATTGATTTCTTTTTGTCCTTTGTTTGCCCTTTTATTGTGATTGCTTTTTTGTTTATTGATTTATGGAATTTCCATTGTGTGTTGTGTTTCTGATTTCATTGTTTCTTTTTGGTTTATTTTGGGCTTTGTAGCATTCCATGTCCCGTTGTCACCCAATGAAGGTACATTGCATTATTTTCAGTTTTGTATTTTTCTCTTAAGTTAAATTTTGTCTTTTGTTCCACCTGCTTTTATATTCTCTCTGCGGAAAGTGCGTGTGTACTATTATCTGAATGAATCTGTGGTTGCAGTCCGTCCTGGCAGTGTGAGGAACATCATTCAGCAGTTTGAGAATCACACGGAGACGACAGGAGAGGAGGGAGGTGACGCTGCTGACACCCCAAGGCTCTCCTCCAGCAGCCTGGGAGAAGACAGCATGGACAGGTAACTCTGAAGTGCCGCGTTGCCTCTCAGGGTTTTGTCTGATCAGAAGAGGGGGTCTTGGTCTGGATCGAATTAGAATTTGTTGGGCTGCCACAGTCTAGATAATCAATAGGAAGCAGTGATCAACACATGGCACCTGGGTGGTTCAGCGTCCCCTTGAAAGTGCTTGATGTGAACTGTTTCAGTAAAATGCTCTGATTTCTTCAGCAGCCCGACGGTCTCAGTGCGTCTGGCACGCAGCGAGTCGCTGAAGGCTCAGGGAGAAGGCCGTCGGCGGGGTGTTGCCTCTGCAACAGAGTCGGTCCCCCGCTCACGTAGCGATGTGGACATGGAGGACTGTGGAGAGGAGCGGGAGGGGCCGGGCCTCAGGCCGCTGCAGCACAGCGCCTCGTCATCTGCGTCCAGCAGCTCTGCACGGTAAAGACTCACTGATTTATACATGTCAGAAGATAGTGTTGCAAAGAGATGCAGCATGTGTAGCATCTGTGTCACGATCCGTAATGATGCTTAAACATGCGTCCAGCTTAGAAACAGAATTACACCCCAAACAATCATCGCTCTCTCCACTCTCTCTCAAACTCAGGTCTCTAGAGAACCCTACACCCCCATACACCCCTCGGTCTAGACGCAGGTGAGTTTCCATGTTGTCCCACAGTTAATTGACGATCAGGGATTTATTGATAGGGAACAGAGAGAAGGACGGTGGACCTCTTTCCCACATGCACAACTCTTCAAGTTCAAGTCTCCACATATTTGAACCCAAAGAACAGTAGATAGACGATTGTTTTTTATTCTATTGGTCACTCCGTCCTTACATATGTTTGCTATGCTTCCCCTCACCTGCCCCATACTTGTGTTGATTGTGTAGGAGCGTGGACTCACCACTGGCCCTGCTACCGGACGCCGCGGCGTTGGAAGAGGAGGTGTGTGACGGTCAGAACTGGCAGGACACGGTGTCTCCTCAGCTCCTCGCCAGGCTCAGCCCAAAGGAAGTGGACAGACAGGCTGTTATATATGGTATGAGTTCAATTCAGTATTTTCTATGACTCTCCTTGACATAAAGATAAGATAAAAGGATAAATGTAGAATTTACTATTTTGCAGAGCCAATATAGTATGATTTGAATATTGTTACACGACAGTCATTATAAAAAGAACTTCTAAATGTGTGTGCTGATGCATATAACAGTCTTTACCTGCTCACCCTCTGTGTCCTCGTCTCCAGAGCTGTTCACCACAGAGGCGTCCCACCTGCGGACCTTGAGGGTCCTGGACCAGGTCTTTTTCCAGAAGATGAGGTCTGTCCTGAACTCTGATGAGCTGGCCTGCATCTTCCCCAACCTGCCTCAGGTCTACGAGCTCCACGGTCAGTCCAAGTATCTGTGAGGGTGGATCTGTCATATGCATTATAGAAATTAATCTTACTGTTGTGAGAGTGCTGCTGCTTTTGGTTTCCCCTGCTGGTGATTCTCTTTGCACAGTAAGTTATACGTGTATTCAGGGTCGCATGTTGCTAGGTAAATAATAATAAGTGAAGCAATTACCAAGCAAAGGTCATAACTGTTGTGTGTAATCTCGCTGTTCCACTGTGTCAATATGTATCCTGGGCCTTTGTTTTGAGACGTGGAGACACACGGTGTCACATTACGATCTAACTGCATGAAGAAATAGTTTTTGAAAATGTTCAGTTTTTCAGCAAATTTACTTGTTATTGAGATTAAGGTTCTTGAATTCAATGTGACTTTAACGTTGCCTCTGTCTCACTTCATTGCAGCAAGTCTGTGCGAGGCGATGAAGAAGCGAAGAGAAGCTCCCATCGTTCAGGACATCGGGGACGTCATGCTGGCCAGGGTGAGATCATCAGTTCCACCTGCCTCCACTTTCTTCTTCTCTGCCGCGAGGTGACGTGAAAGTTAACGGTGGTGCGTGTCTCTAGTTTGAAGGTGCGGCTGGAGACGAGTTCCAGGAGCAGGCGTCGCAGCTGTGCAGTCAGCAGTCTCAGGCTGTGGAGCTCATCAAGAACAAGAAGCGCAAAGACCCTCGCTTCGCTCACATCATCCAGGTACACACACATATAATCCATGCTGACATGCCCCTGTGGGCAGAAAAGGTTGTCTGAGTTCTGCACTCAGTAGATTGGTACGTCCGCCTCGGCCCAACAGTCTATTGAAGATACACAAACTGTTGATTCTCCACTGAATCACTAGATCCAGATTTTAATTTGGATCTTCACCAAATTGCCCACACTCATAGATGTCAGTCCACTAAACATGATTTTTGTTTCTACTCAAAATCCATGGCAAAAATGGCAAAGAGACTTTCTCCAGATGCATGTTTGTTCCTAGTTTTTAACGTGCTCCACGTTTACTCAGGAGTGTGAGGCGAGTCCACACTGTCGGAGGCTGCAGCTCAAAGACCTGCTGGTTTCAGAGATGCAGAGAATCACCAAGTACCCTCTGCTGCTGGACAACATCATGAAACACACCGAGGGTGAGGATCGCTTGTGTTTTACGTCGGGTGTGAGTGTTCGTTGAATTCCTGCGACGCAGTTTTTAAGACATGCTCCCGCCTCTCCTTCAGCCGGTTCTTCAGACCTCCCCTCACTACAGCGTGCCCAGGCTTGTTGCCGAGGAATACTGCAGGTCGTCAATGAGGTCGTCGGGGAAACCGAACACAGGCAACGTCTCAGCCAATACCAACGCAGACTGGACGCTGCCCCTCAATTCAAGGTGACAGAGTAGTTAAGCTGGTCCACCAGTTTCATTTTGGACTCTATTTCCAAGGCTGCCAGTCGTCCTTTTTTATCTAAAGTTGTCTTTTTACTTTTCTTCTTCCCAGAGTTTGGACCTGACCACAAAGAGAATGATCCATGAAGGTCCTCTCACCTGGAAAGTGAGCAAAGATAAGCAGATAGGTCAGTATCTGCGTCTGTCCAACACATTACTTTGCTTTCAGACTCCTTAGTCACACTCTTTTTCCCTCCGTCAGAGATCCAAGCGCTGCTGCTGTCAGACTGCCTGGTCCTTCTGCAGAGGGGCCCAGACGACCGGCTGCAGCTGCGATATCCATCCCGCTGGCTGGGTGGGGGCAGCGTCGGAGGCAGCGGAGACAGCAAGACGTCCTTCAGCCCCGTGGTGAAGCTGGACTCGCTGCTGGTCCGCCCAGTAGCCACAGGTACATCCGCACTGGGTTTCAGAAAAGCTAAATATGTATGGTTTTCCTTTGACCTGAGACGGCCACTGAAATCTGAGTACAGTGTGAAGGAATTTAATGTTTGATTTCTTAGCCTCTGAAGAAGAAGAAACCCTCTTAGACCAAAGATATTTGGGTTCTATTGTGAATAATTGTCTCTGCATTGTCAAAAAAATGACAAAAACTTAAATGTTTCAGCCTCTGAAGCAAATAGACCTGTTTAGCTCACAGAGATCCTTCCTCTCCCCCCCCCCCCCCTTCTCAAACACGAAAGGCCCAACATTACATTCATTCCACTCTTTTCTCCGCAGACAACAAAGCGCTCTACATCATCAGCACCACCGAGCGGCAGATCTACGAGCTGGTGGCTGGGACGTCATCAGAGAAAAACACGTACGCTCTTATCCTGAGACGAGATTTGTCTCTTCTGTTTGTATTGCTTCACATTCACAGGACTATGTCTCTGTTCTTTTACAGATGGAAAGATTTACTTGAAAAGACTGTCTCATCGGCCGATGGCTCGTCACCTCTGATCAATCATGGGTGTATTCCGATACCGTGAGTAAATTTGGTCTCCATGAAGAAAATGTAAAGGATCTCTTGAAGTGATTTCCAAGTGCTTGATGTGTTTTTGTATTTTCTTCAGTTCTCCCAGTACACGCAGTGCATCCCCAGTTTCAACCAGCAGCAATGTCTATGCAGGTAAAAACCACATTATCATCTTTTGCCTTCAATATAAAATCGAGCTTTATCAGCTGACAAGGGATTTTTTCTCATCTCCAACCTGAATGTTTCAGACAACTCATTGACGGAGCAGTCCGTTTCCATGGAGACTCATTCCTCCAATGACATGGCGCTCTCTGACAACACACCCATGGACCAATCGGGAGCTTTCATCT
Organism: Hippoglossus hippoglossus; assembly: GCF_009819705.1. NCBI lineage: Eukaryota > Metazoa > Chordata > Actinopteri > Pleuronectiformes > Pleuronectidae > Hippoglossus > Hippoglossus hippoglossus. Next base: position 15,726,196 of record NC_047168.1, read on the forward strand.
GTGGTGAAAGACGAACAGTTTGTGTGGCCGAGGCCGCTTTACAGGACGGTAAGAAGAAAACAGAAAGTGCAGCATCTCTTCTACAAACTTTAAAGGGTTTGACCACATTTCTGCTTCATGTTCAAACATAATTGGACTGAGTGCATTAAAGTCATGTTGGTATATGTCAGTTATTGGAATCAAAAATAACCAGCTGGTTGTTTTCATACCGACAGTTGAAACACTGCGGCGGCTCATAATACGAGACCTCGAGGAGGATGGATGGAGCCATGACTCTGATGACACACCCACCAACGAGACGGCCAATGAGGGGAGCTCACTCAGTGAAAGGCAGCGACCGGAATCTTTGGAGACCATCCTGAACTTCAGCACCAGCGACTGGGAGGCCGAACCTGAAGAGGTTCCACCCTCAGACGCTGACCCGCCCTGCGTCCAGGTCGTACGGACAGGTAACGCGTCAGATTGTTAGCTTTCATTCGTCTCAGGGGTGGACGTTCATTCACTTCTCTGATAATTAGGTAATAATGAGGTGAATTCAGCCGGTTCCTTCCTTTGCATGTTTTCTCTGGGCTCGGTGAATCTGTTTAATTTTATTCGTACACACTTTTATCTTCTGTCTGTTTTGTCTGCTTGCCCCCTAACACAACAGGAAATTGTTTCTTTGCCCCTTTATCAACTTCCTCCCTCTCTCCTCCACACTCTGTTCTTTTATTCCACTTCCACTCTCTCTTCCTTTGTCACACATCTGTCCTCTGTGCATAGCTGTGGTTGCGGGTCCTCCCCCTTCTTCTTCTTCTGTCCCTGATGGCATCACTGATGATGTCGCCCTCCCTTCCGACCAATCGTCCAAGCTGAGAGGCGAGGCTTCTACGCAGGGTAATGATCTGATTCAGTCACGAGCTGGAGATTAATCAGACGAGTACATTTTTGTAATTTGTGCATTTTTATATTGTTTGGAAAACAAAAGCAAGGTAATAAATATTGACTATAATCTGTAGTCTTAGGGTTGGTTTTAATGAAACCCCTGAAATCACTCACCACACGTTGTCATCACGTCTCTGTCCTTTAGGGAACACTTTCTACTTGGTCATGCCGACAGAGCTGGGAGAGAGTGTCTCCGACGACCTCATCGACCCCCCCGCCGCCTGCCACTTCCCTCAGCCTCGGGAGGAGGTGACGTCACCGCAGATGCAGCCGGAGGAGGAGGAAGCGCCAGCCTGTGGTCCGGAGCCCAACCAATCGGAGGCTACGCGACAGGAACAGGAAGACGAAACGGGTCCATCGCAGGCCGGGCACCAGAGTAACGTGATCAAAAACGTGGACGAGATTTTCCACACGATCGAGGGGTTAATGAGCAAGTTGCGTCACCTGAAGGTGGGTAGATACACGTCGTTGTGAGGCTTTCAAAATCTTCACAGGTTTCCCAGAAAATAATTCATGGATCTTGATGAATAAAATCAGCCATGTTTAGTGGACTGATATTTGTGAGTGTGTGCAATTTGATGCAGATAAAAAATCCAGATCTACTGAATTTAAGTTTCACATGAGAACTGTTGGCTGAGGTACGTGCTCTCCTGAGTGTTGTTCTAGTTGATGTCAATCTGACTGCATCTTTACTCCCTTTACAGGAAATAGAAAAGGATCATCACAAGCTTTTGAAAACCATCACTGAGCTTTCTGTCAATCAGGAGTCAGAGGACCAGCAGTGTCACTCGGCAACTGTCTCCAGGACGCCATCGCTGGATCGCGGCTCGGGAGACGGTGAGTGGGCTCTGACTTTGGATTTGACGACTGACAACTTGGTTTGAATTTCTCCTCTTACAACTTGTTTTTTTTTTGTTGTCAACTCCTTCCAGTAAAAGAAGTTAGTGCTGCAGAACCCAAGATTCAGTCGACTGGATTCTGACGTCCCTCCAGAGCGGATCTACTTGCAGTCATTCACTTTGGATTGATGGCATACGGACTCAACCATAAGGACCTGCTGTCAGACTCGGCCACCCTCGCCCCCATCTACCCTTTGCCCCTCGTCCTTGCATGCACCGACCAGTGGAGCAGAGCCGAAGAAGCACCGCAGCCACCGCTTTAGTTTTTCTGGTTCCCACGGACGCCGAGAAGCCGGTCGGACTCGTCAGGATTTCTGAGGATCCGTGTGACCGTTTGTCTTCTACCAGAGCAGGAGGGAGACGAGGGGCAAGTGAGGAACACGTATGAAAGGATTTTTTTTTAAAAGGCAGAAGACAAGTTGACGAGTGAGGAGAAAAGTAAAAGTCGGAGGAACTGAAAGTTGGATATTCGTGAAGGAAGATGAGTTTGCGTGTCGTGCTTTCAAAGAGCTGGTTGAAGGAACGGAGCAGAAAAGTGTTGAAATGTTTAATTTAAGGAAAAATCCAAGGGACCATCATCCCAGCACTTTACCCACAATCCATCCCTCTGTCATGGACATCCTCTACAGTGGACAGATCAGGGACTGGACACACCTTGGGCTGCATACACTTAAGCAAAGAGGACCCCCCCCCGTTCCACTGGTTGCTTTACACTGAGTTCACCTGCCACGATGGCTGAGGACTGTGTCTATATAATTCAGGTTATTTGCACTGGGTAAGGAAACCGATATCACATACACACAGAGCGATGTTTCACCATTTCACTCATTTCAGACGTTCATATTCCTCCTGAGAAACAATAGAGTTATTATCCGTGGGATCAGTTGCAGCTCTGCTGTTATTTCCTAAGTCAACATGTTGATTGTTCGAGTTTCAGCTCTGGAAACACTACTGCGCTGTTTACTACTGAAATGCTGGCAGGTTTTATTTTCGGCGCTGCTTCAGAGGCGCACAGGGATCTCAGTTACTAACACAACAAGCTCAGCGGAGTCACGCAGCTGTTCCCACCACATGAAGAAGTGGACGGGGAACGTTTGGGAGACTTGGGGCTAGATTTAACGACGGGTTTAATGTTGACGGCGAGCGAAAGGAAACAGGGCGAACACAGATTCAAGCTCAGAAACTTGAACTTTCAGTGAAAACCTGTTCATCCTATCCAACACATAACAATTGCTGCCAAATATTGCCGCCAACATTGCCTGTCTACATTTTCACTGTGCATCCTTTAGTCCTCTCCAGTGTATTAAGTGTGTGTCTGTGAGTGTGTGTGTGTGTGTGTGTGAATGCCACAGTAAATACCAGCATCTTCTCCCCAATCCACTGGTCTCACCACACAGTGTTTGTGTCCCACATCCTAAAGCCATGAACAGGAGCAGCTTCCCAATTCAAAATGAACAGAACAGAACTGCCTGTTGCTTCAAAGAACATTTTGAGAAATGTGTTTCTTTGCTTTCTGCAGAGCGTCGGATAAGAGGATTGATACCACTCTCATATCTGTGCGGTACATATGAATCCACGGCTAGTTAGCTTAGCATCAACACAGGAAACGAGGGACACAGCTAGCCTGCCATGTCAGCGCGAGACAAACGAGATGCATCATGTTAATCCATGAGCTTTGTGGGTGCGGGTCCGTGGATTGTGTTCCACGGACCTGCTCCACCTCTGTGGTATTGATCTTCTTATTTAACTCTGTGCATGAACGCAAATAAGCGTATTTTGCTCTGACTATTTTTGGATCCAATGTAGAGGTAGTTCGTCCCTGACGCTCACAAACGTTTCGTGTAACCAGCCAAGACAGACACTTCAGCCAAGTCTTTATCTGTCTCTCTAATGCTCGTCAACACTAGACAGAAGATATGTATTTAAACTGCGAAATCACTTCTTTATGAGAAGTTCACCTGTTTTATTGTATATTTGTTTTTCGCCTCTTTGTCTAACGAAGCCGGGCGGAACCACACTGGACTGAATTTTATTTGAGCTGGTTTCAAATACGACCCGGGGACGGTTTTAGTGAGTTAGCCGGCCTCTTCACCAGCTTCAGACCCGACGACCCAATCACAGCTTGAACACTATCAGCCACTGAATCTACTGTTAAAGGAGACATACGAGGCTTCTTCTGTTTTTCTTTCCTCTAGTGTGTTGTATGGATTTTTTTGTAACTGTAAAAATTCTCAGTTCTGCAGTAAAGGAAGCCCCCCCCCCCCCTCCTCCACACACACAGCCTGGTCGACACTTCCTCTTCATAGTGACATAATAAACACCTAGCAGCTAGATTGGCACGCCCCCTAACAACGGCAGGTAGAGCAAGCAAGTTCCCACATGTGCTGCATTTCCTTGACCAATCACAGCAGACTGGTCTTCATCAGGAGGGGGGGGGGGGTCTTAAAGAGACAGGAGCTAAAACCAAGTGCTTGAGACAGAGGCTGAAAAGAGGGGCTGCAGCGATGGACAGTCTGAGGACAGTAATAACACAAATTAAAGTTATCAACCTGAATATGTGGGAGGTTTTCACTCTTTAGCCAGCGCCCCCTAGAGGAGCAGGAGTAGATGTACAGGTTTTTGATGACTGAACGAGAGCTGTGCTACGAACAACACGGACGGCTCAGTTTCTCCGCTGATCCCGTGTGAACCGACAGAAGAATTTGTGCTAAAATGTAAAAAACGTTCTACCAAAGTGAATTCTGTCTCCGCAGGTGTTGAAGGGAACATTTTCTCTTTTTCTTCACGTGTTTGGCTGCTGTTGTTTCAAGCATCTCACACCAGGAAATATAAAACATCTGTAATATGAACATATTTCCATATCAAGCTGTGGACACAGGCATCACACAAAGTAATGAGTTTATCAGATTATCACAGGTGGTTGAACCCAACATTTTGGATCTCCTCTTCTTTATTTTTAAATATTCTCCTCTTCTTTCCTTCCACTCTAACTACAGCATTTTTTTTTTTTTATCTCCAATTTCTACCTCTATACTTAACTTTCTTTACATCTTCTATTATTTCTTTTTGTTTCTCACACATTGACATCAGCGTTGTGGCCCTAACCGGCTTTAAAGAAGCTATAACTGATTCCTTTTTTTAAAAAAGTTAATGTTGCACAAACAAAACTCCCCTGCACGGTGCAAACTACTGTATGCATACACACGTCTTTAACTATCATCTCATTGTCCTTTTATTTTGTCTTTTTTTTAAATCTTGTTCACACATGTAATATAGAGAAATCAGACCCACTTGTTTTATATATGTTAATTTTTTTCTGTAAAGCCTTAGTCCTCGTATTTGATTTTATTTTTGTAGATATGATTAAAAAAAGAAAAGGATGTATAAATTATTTTCTTCGCCCTTGTTTTTAAAATTGGTGAGATTGTTAGCTGCACAGAAGGAAAAACGGAGCTCGTGTTTCAGATTCATGTGTTTTGTGAGATTAAAAAGAAACTGGATAAAGAAAGTGAGTGTGGATCTGATTCTTAATTTTTTATCTGCATTTGTTTGTTTGTGGTACAGAAGGAAGAATCCATCAGATTTTGTCGTGTATCCGGATCAAGGGGCAGATCCAGGATATTCATTTTTACACTAACATTGTAAGATAGGACATTTTCGTTATTTCATTTCTCAGGGATGAATATTATATTATATTATACATTAATTGGCTTGAGGGCCCTTGTGGCTCTTTGAGGGTAATCGATATAGATAATGGATGGATGGATATTATGCTATTATATTATATGATATATTTGATGCTATTATATTGTAGTATATTAATTGGTTTCAGGACCCTCGTGGCCCTTTTAAGAATAAGCAGTACAGATTATGGATGGTTATTATATGATTATAAATGTCTACTCAACATTGTGTGGTGTCCTCAGTTTGCTGTTACATTAAATATTGATGGTTCTAACCACTTCATTAAATATTGAAGAGCAGTTCTTTGCTGACAAGAGCCACAGATATGAAACGAGGTGAAAGATGTGTTTTAAAAGATGACAGATACAAAGTGACGTGTCTGTTCAGTCGGAGCAGCGTCACTCACATTGTTTATTGTACAACACCGGTTTTATTTTGATAATCAACACCGGAAGCAAGGCCATCAGCCACCTCCGTGCTCCCCCCTCCTCCCCCCGGCTCTGCGGGGATTCGACCCCCCTCCCCCCCCCCAGCGGATCCGGGATGAGCTGCGCGTCGCTGCCTTTGTGCGGATCCGCTGCTCCGGACTCAGCTTCGAGCCCGAAGACCAAACCCGAGGAAAAGCTCGAGTCCGGCCTCGAGGAGGAAGAAGGAGAACCGAGCGACACGTGCACATCTCGGCTGCACGGGAGCGCGCGCACGGAGAGAGTCCGGACAAAGTGGATCTGAGGGTTTTGGAGGCGCGCGGATCTGAAACGCTCTTTGTGCAGCAGCGGGTTCGTCTCCGGGCAGAAAGGTACGAGCCGCCTCCGAGCCGCGCACAGGAAGCAGCTCCAGACTGTGTGACCGAACTGTAACTTCACCCTCCTCCTCCTCCTCCTCTTCGTCCTGGGGTGCGGGGTCCGAGGAGGTGGCTCTGGGGCTGGAACCCTCCACTAGTGAGGACATATCACACACACGCACTTTCCCTCTTACTTAGAATAGTTTGCACACTTTATCCGTTTCGCGCTTTTACGCACGGTGCCAACTGGGTTCATTTCCTCCCAGCGGCTCCTCGCGGCTCCTCGAAGCAGAGCTTCTCCACTTCGGTCGCTGCTCATCGTGACCTTTACACTTTACTGTGTGTTGTTTGTAGTTTTAACGGCTGCTCGTGCGCGAGGAGCCCACAGAGGCAGCGGCCACGCCTCGTTCACTGGCCCTCTGCCACCACCCTGAGGCCTGGAGGCCCCTGGAAGCCACTGGGGCCGGTGTGTCTGTGGGGGGGCAGCCAATTATATTGTGCAACTGGCTCATTACTTCACACAGATAGAAACTTTTGAGACTAAACCTCATTCGGGCCCATTGAGTCGTAATCGAAGGGTTTTCAGAGTCGCTGCTGCAGAACCCAGTAAATCCGCCTGATCGATTAGAGTGGGAGAGGTTTCATCAGAGCGGCTCGATGGCGTTGACCTTCTCCGAGCAGCAGAGCCACAGAGCTGCTCGCGTGGGGGCATGTTTGTGGCACTAATGAAATGGGGGGGGGGGGAGCTCCGGCTGCTTTCAGACCTGCACTGAACTCCGGATAGTCTCCTGAAAGGATCCGGAGGGGCTGCACGTGAGAGTGAGTCGCTCCGGAGTTCATCCTTTAAAACTCTAAACACACTTATTTAACATATTGAAAAGTTAATGGTGGTTTTAACCCCGTAAAAAACACACATTCATACGTTGGTTACCTAGTGTCCAAGCTCCATCGCCACCGACACGCTCAGTGTTGCATCAAATAACTAAAACTTAACGGAAAAATGAACACTTGGACGTAGTATAGGAAAGTACTTCTACTTCTACTACAGTAAAGTGATCCTTTCAGATTCTGGCGAGCTTCATCTTCGAGAGTCTATCTGAGGCCGCTGCGTCCAGGAAGACGAGCTGAGCGGGGATCACATGAAATCACATGAAGTCCATTAGTGGAATGTGTCTGATGTAGAAGGTACAGATGGGCAGCGCGAGGCGATTCCTTATTAGATCAGTGGAGTCTGATTTGTTGGAGGCCGGTTCGGAAAGTACCCATCTTGAGAGAAGCTGTTCTCTGTTCTCACGACAACTCCAAACTGAAAATAAACAGAAACCTGTGCTCTGAAGTATATTTAAAATCAAATCTGAGTAATCTGGTAAATGATTTGCGTCTCTGAGGTGTTTAGTTCAGGGGGGGGGGGGGTGCTGAGTTGATGGTCTGGTTGCTATGGTAATACAGCCACCCCCTCCTCCCGTCCTTTCTCACCCACAGCCTCCCATTCATCCCCATTGTGCTAGAGTTCAGCTCCGTTGCCCCTGGAGACCGCGGGGGACCGCTGGGGAATGTGGCGTCTGGACGAGATGCAACCAGAACAAAACACCGGAGTCGTGGCAGCTGAACTGGAGTTTTCAGAAAAGTGCGTTCACCTTGAGTTGCTCGTTTCAGAGCGGCTGCGTCTGCTGCGCGTCGTCCTCGCCGCAGAGACCTGCAGCCCAGAATAGAAGGCGGCGTAATTGGCCTTTATTGGCTGAGAATGCACTCGGGGACAAATCACTTGCCCATAAAAACTCCCTCAAAGCACAAGAATGGGCTCAGCTTCGTGCCACTGAAAACACGCACTCACACACACACACTCTCACACTCTCACACACACACTCTCACACACACACACTCTCACTCACACACACACACTCTCACACACACACACTCACACACTCTCACACACACACTCTCACACACACACACTCTCACTCACACACACACACTCTCACACACACTCACACACACTCTCACTCACACACACACACACACTCACACACACACACACACTCTCACACACTCTCACTCACACACACACACACTCTCACTCACACACACACACACTCTCGGTGCCAGAAGCTCAACAATGGCGTCTCTCTTCTTCATGCTTGGTGCGTTTCCCCTCCGAGACGCTTTCTGTCTGATATGACAAATTATCCTTCCTCCCTCTTTTCATTCCTCCCTTCTTCTCCACTTTCTTTTCTCCCACACCACCTCATCATGTCGTCCCCCCCCCCACAGGCCTCCAAGATAGATTCCCTCAGGAGTGCAGTGGACTTGCTCCGCCTCCCTCTGGCCCTCTCCTCCAAGTCCATCAGCAGCCACAAGAGCCAGCTGGGCGTGGTCTGGGAGAAGGGCGGCGGCTCCGGGGCAGGAGGGGCTCAGAAACCCCGCCCACCGCCAGCCTCCGACATGGACAACGAGTCGATGTACTCCGCCTACTCCTTCAAGTCGTCGCACTCGCGGACCTCCCGCAAACACAGGTAGAGGATCATGGGAAATTCGTTATTTACAATTGATCAACTGATCCGATGATTTTCTCAACGAATCGTCTTTAGAGTGTTAGAGACGCTCGACTTGACGTCTTCAGAGAGTCTCGTCCTTCAAACCAAAGACTTTGGAACTTCAGGTCACTCAGTGGAGCTCAAGGCCGACGGCTCCTCAGATTCAACCAAATTACACAAACTCCTAGAGATCAGTCCTGTAAATACGATTAGAGTTATTCATCAAGGTCCATTAATCATAAATTGATAATGAAGTTAGTTAGATTGTTAGTAAGACGTTGTGAAGATGTGAATCGAAAGTAAATGCTCAAATCAAAAACAATTAAAAAAGGAAATATACAAATGATCAAATAAACAACACAATAACTTTGAATTGAATATTTGTGTCTTCTGTCTTAATTTACGTACAAACAGAACCTTTTCACTTTATCGTTAAATTAGTTATTATCAAAGATAAAAGGATTATATTTGACCTGCGAGGACGATAAATGTAGAAGAAGACATCCCTGACTTGTGCTCTTGTCCTTTTCCTGACGTCTCTCCAGAGAGAGGAGGGACAAGCATCGCTCAAAGGCTCGCGACAGCAGCCTCCGCGGAGACAAATCCGTGAGCATCCAGGCTCCTGGCGAGACGCTGCTGGATGTGGAGTCCACCCGCGGAGACGACAGGGTCAGAGTTCAGTCTGAGTAACTGCCGTTAAAGTGTGGCGCTGCCGTCACTCATCTCTCTGCCCTCCTCTCTCCTCAGGACGACAACTGGGGCGAGACCACCACCGTGGTCACCGGCACCTCTGTGGACAGCGTCTCCCAAGAGGACCTGACACGGATCTCCAAGGACCTAGAGGAGTCCTCGCCGCTGGAGTGCCGCCGATACTTCGGCGTTGTGTTGGGCGCCGTCCTGGGGCTCTTTGCTCTGGTCACTCCTCTGGCCTTTTTGGCGCTGCCGCAGCTGCTGTGGCGGGACAACCTGGACCCTTGCGGCACGCCGTGCGAGGGCCTCTACATTTCTCTGGCTTTTAAGCTCCTGATCCTCCTCATCTCCACCTGGGCGCTGTTCCTCCGCCCGACCAGAGCCACTCTGCCGCGCTTCTTCATCTTCCGCTGTCTGCTGCTGGCGCTGGTCTTCCTCTTCGTGGCGTCCTATTGGCTCTTCTACGGGGTGCGGGTGCTGGAGCCCAGAGAGACGGACTACAGGGGGATTGTGGGATATGCAGCGTCTCTGGTGGATGCGCTGCTGTTCATCCAGTACCTGGCTCTGGTGCTGCTGGAGGTGCGACACCTGCAGCCGGCGTTCTGCCTGAAGGTCGTGAGGACCACAGATGGAGCCAGTCGCTTCTACAGCGTCGGACATCTCAGGTCAGTGTGTGGACCTTCATTCTCTTTACTTCCCAGACGTTCATCATGTCTCAGTCTCATTTCCTTTTTCCATTTTGAGGCTGATAACACTCGCTCGACCAATCACGAGTCAGTCTCAGCTGTCAATCATGACGTTTCACAGAGTTTTTATTGCATCTAAAAACGAATTAAAACCAAACTTACTGGAAGAGTTAACTCTCCAACAAACAGTGTGACCTCGAACCACCGCTGAGAGAAGACTAGTCCATGTCCCGTCCACTGAAATGAAGGAGAGGTTTATGACCTTTACTGCAGCCAGCCACCAGGGGGCCATCTTTGTCTATGTTTAAATACAACCACATGTGTGAAGTAAAAGCTTTGTCTCTCTCCCCGTCTCGTGCACAGTATTCAGCGGGCAGCAGCGTGGCTTCTGGACCAGTACTACAGTGACTTCCCGGTCTATAACCCGGCCCTGCTCAATCTGCCCAAGTCCATCCTCACCAGAAAGATGTCGGCCTTCAAGGTCTACAATCTCGGAGAAGGTAGAAAAAGAATCATGTGTCCAGTACCTGGTCTGTCACATCCGTTTCCATTCAGTCCCACCTGCATCAGAACAATTCCTACCTTGCACATTACTGAATCTCCACCTTAGGTTCAACTGCGCTGCACCAAATTACACACACTCGCAGATATCAGTTCCCTGGACGTGCCTGATTGTTTTTTAGAAATTGATAAAGATGTTAAAAAACACAATCTTATCCGCCCACTGATCCGGATCCAAACCAAAATTCAACAGGTTCCTCCCTGACCCGGACCAAGTCCCTCCTCCAAGTTTCATGGAAATCCATTCAGGTGTTTTTGTGTAACTTTGCTCACAAACAACCAAAAACACAAGATAAATATAACCACTACATTAATCCTGAAGTAAATTAGAAAACAATCCTGCTAAGAATTCACAGATTTCTACATGAAACCATGCACGTAATAAAGCAGTTGTGTCGAGGTGTCTCTGTCTGTCAACTCGATGGACGGCTCGTTATTTGACGTCAGCGTCTCTGTCCACAGACAACAGCACCAACGCCTCCTCGGGCCAATCCAGAGCCATGATCGCAGCCAACGCTCGCAGGAGAGACAACTCCCACACCGAGTTCTACTACGAGGAGGCAGAGGTGGAGCGCAGGGTCCGCAAGCGCAAGGCCAGGTGAGGACACGTGGCTGTAGGCTACACAAAGCGATATAGGTTGCCTCATCACGTCGCGGGTGTAGACATTGCCAAACTGCTATTAATCAAACTCTCTGCAGTTTTCTTTGGGGCTAATTGTACGAATAACCATTGTTGATATTTATTAAAATATTGAGTTGGACGTCTCACTCACGGTGTAATTGCTCCTCCCAGACTGGTGGTGGCAGTAGAAGAAGCCTTCACCCACATCAGGCGTCACCAGGAAGAGGAGGCGGTCGTGTCCTCGCCCAAACACCCACGGGAGGTGATGGACCCGAGGGAGGCGGCTCAGGCCATCTTCGCTCCGATGGCGCGGGCCATGCAGAAGTACCTCCGAGCCACCAGGCAGCAGTCGTACCACAGCATGGAGAGCATCATCGACTTCCTGCAGTTCTGCATCACGCACAACATGACACCCAAGGTCAGGTTTTTTTATTTTATTACAGCGACAAAACTACTGAGACCATCTTCTTAAAACGTGGTGGAAGCTGCAAAGCAGGACAAAGAAGAACCAATAGTTTTAAGTAGATTTGATTAAGGGGCAGATCCAGAATGTTTTTTTTACATTTTGTGGAATTTATCAAGAAATAATGTAGAAATCTACATGAAAATAATCCAGCATACGACGAGTGCTAATATCTATGAACAGCTGAAATCGTCAGTAGTTTAGAAAGTTTCTGGTCAACAATTCTAATCTCAATACCTGCACATGGTGATAAAGTCGCTCTCTGAGCACTTGTTTTCTAATTTATCTTAAAATGTTTACATTTAAAGATATATGTGTAATTGTTTTCCTGTACCTCAATCAATGAGTGAAACATGTTTTAAGATGCTAATCAGTTTAGCCACGCCTCCAACTGAGCGTTTGTACCAAATACAAAGAAATGTCCTCAAGTCGTCCTCGAGCTTTAGTGTTCACGACATGTTTTGACCTTTTAAAACCAAACCCTTCAAATATGTCGAGAGCGCATGATGACACCAACCTGTGGAACATACACATTACCAATCATAACCTATAACCCGTGTTTCTGTCTTTAAAGGCTTTCCTCGAGCGTTACCTCAGCCCCGGTCCCACCCTCCAGTACCTGGACAGCAGCAGGGGGCGCCAGTGGACACTAGTGAGCGAGGAGCCTGTGACGGCGTCTCTGCGCCAAGACCAGGTCTTCACCCTGAAACGCCCGGACTTCTCCCTGGTCGTCACGGTGACACGACTTCCCTTCCTGCGCCTGGGAGAGGAATTTGTCGACCCCAAAAGCCACAAGTTTGTGATGAAGCTGCAGTCGGAGACGTCTGTGTAGGAGGAAAGGAAAGAATCTAGTAGCAGGCAGGGTATCGCTTTTTATCTGTTACTGTAACCGTGCACAACTTTTACGTCAAATGGCGTCGACATCTAAACTCACTGACGAGAAGAGGCAACAGAAATATCTCGTCTCTGACCTTGTTCCTCTTTCGTTTGTGGTGAGTCAAACAAACCTTCGCCTCAAAGTGTGGTCTGTTAACTGTGATAATGAACTTGAGACCACCCCCACTTCCCATTCCTCTAACGGAGTCTGTGGTTTTAGTCGTATTTCACTACAAATGTAATAAAGTGTTCTTTTAATGAAACAAAGGGAGGAACAACCTCCCGAGGCTAGAAGTTGGATTTTAGTCCCACGATTTAATCAAGAGTATTTGGATATCCTCCGGCTGGGGCGTGTTAAAGTCTGAACAGCTTTGCATGCAAACTACTTCTCATTTCCCCTCGTGCCTGAACTTCTTCGAAAAAGAAACCTTGCCCTTTCACACGTGGTCAGGTTTTCACAGAACGCATCAAACTCTGAAACCTTAGAAGAAAGAAACACTGGATGGACTTTGACTGTGTTATTTCTCATGAAGTTTTTATTGAATCGCTTTTCGTGTCTGAATTTCCACCTGTAATAATGTGTTTTTCATACGGTTACTGATGCACTGGCAACAAATGTAGGAACAATAAAGTGAATGTTCAGTGACAGTGGAGGTTTTACTTCTGCATTTGAGGGGTGTGTGCTCTTGTGCATCCTTGTGAGGACCAGTTTGAGTCTACAACCTTGTGTGTGTGTGTGTGTGTGTGTGTGTGTGTGTGTGTGTGTGTGTGTGTGTGTGTGTGTGTGTGTGTGTGTGTGTGTGTGTGTGTGTGTGTCAAAGACTACATAGAGATGGACGACATGACAGCTCCCAAAAAGCGAAGCCAAATCATCTCAGTCTATTAGCTGTCTATTGCTTGTCAAGTGTCTTTCTCCTTCTAAAGTATCGATAATCGTGAGAAGCGCGATATTTCCTCCGATAATAATCGCGGCACCAAAATTACATATCGTGACATCCCATCTCCTCCCATAGGAAAAAGCTAAAACTTCAGAGTAACTTAGAAAACCAAATTAAAGAACTAACTATGCAAACGAACCCACAGAGAAAACCTGGATTAATTACAAACCTTCAAATCTCAGCTAAATAAAATTGGGACTAAAAAGAGAAATCACTCAGGACAGTAAGAGACTGAGAAGGGAATTACACTCAGTCTCCTCAAGCTATGAATAATACTTTCCAAACTTCATAGTAATGTGTAAACTCAGGAAAATAACCCCCGATCCATCAACTGCTCGCTTGTTCCTACATTGTTTATCATCACCTCAAGTATCAGAATCTTCGGACGCTCCATTTACAATCACAGACCTACACTTAGCACCGGGTCCAGATGGATCCCTGCTGCGTTCCTGAAGCATCTCTGGCAGATACCGAAGCCACTTTTCTTCAGGACGGTCAAGGTCCCACGGCAAACGAACCCAGCGGCCATAAAACTCCTGTTGAGATCAGACAAAGACCCAACTGCTCCCGGTTAGAGACTTCCATCTTCAGCCCACCGCGGCCGAACCGGCTCCGTCAAAGGACGACACTCCATCCAACAAGACTCCTGAATTTAATGAACATTTCACAAAGCAACCGAGCACAACAACTTGAGTTCTGTTTCCATGACGATGACATCATACTCTACCTTCATGATCCGCAAAACTCACTCAACAATTTCTCACAAATCTCCGACTACACCTCAAACTTGTCAAAATCAACAATTTGTATTTGTAGTTTCCCTAGTTTCTATCAATTTATTGCACAATTTAAAAAGAGAGACAGAAAAAAAAACAGGAAGTGGCGTGGGAGTGTGCAGCTCGTCACATGTCCCTAACCCTAATCCACATAACCCGTGTCACATTTTATTGTTTCACCAAATGAGATCAAATAAAACAAGGTTTGAAAAAGTGACCCTAAAAAAATACAAAGTGTGGAAACTACAGAGCAGAAGTAAAAATATGAAAGTTCTACAGTCAAGAAAGAGATTGCACTGATCTCAGGGAATTTATTTATTTTTTGTTTTGTAACACACGCGCATGTGATCAGAGTCAGAAGTAGGAAGTAGGAAGTTAGAACTTAACCTTTCCACTTCAGGCTCGTTTCGATGTCTCTTCTAATCGTCCTCCTTCTATTTCTCCACGGTAGGTTCTCTTTCCATTTTCTGATATTATTATTATTATTATTATTATTAAAGGAGCAGCTGAACATTTAAAAACTAAAATACTAGATAATATAATATAGAACTCAAGTATTTATAAACTCCCCCTGAGTGGGTTTAACAAAAAAACAAAATATACTTCAGATCTATTTTTGATTAGTTTTGTTCTTCTCCGTCTTACTGAACTTACTTAAATGTTCCGTGGCAGCGGGAAGGGAGCTGTAGAATATTTAATATATGGTGACAAAAAGAGAAGGAGGAAGTGTGGCGACTTAACGGTCATTCCTCGATGCGAGTGCACCTCATCTTGATAAGGATGTTTTTCAACGAGCGCTAACCGTGGTCTGCTGTTTGTTACGGTTCGTGTTTCTGGCAGAGCAAGGCAGGTTTCAGCAACTTAGTCCAAATCCAAACACACAAACTAAAAGTTCATTCTCAAAAAACAACTGAAAGCAGAAGGAAACTAGACCACAACCAAATACTTACGACACACAAATGTAAAACACGTAAAACATTTTTCCTAAACAAACAAAGGACGTCGACTCCGGGTCCGTAAAGTGATGCCAAACACTCAAGAAGAGAAGAAACTAAAATCGTACTTGATTTATAACGTCTGTAAACGTTTTCCTGTGGAGTTTAAGGTCTCAATCCCTCGTAACAAGTTTTTTAATACAGAATGAGGTTCATTTAGTAAATTATGGTCCAATTAATCTTTATATCTTGTCTGTGATGTCGGCAAAAAGCCAAATGATGACAAAATGTCACCTAACTATTCTCCCTCTGTACCTTTAAAGTATCCACAATGAGCAGTTTCCATCTTCCTTTAAAAAGATGAGCTGTTAGCAGTTTGTGGACACGGTGGTTCTGGTGATGCTGACCCTTATTTTCACAGTTGTACGAGCTCTATCCACTCACGACGTCATTGGGTACCTCGGAGAAACCGTTACTTTGCCCTCAAGAGCAGATCCATCATGGAATCTCTCCAAAATTGAGTGGTCAATCTTGACCAACACCACGTGGATTGCCACCCATCGCGGTGTAGCGACAAACATCGACCGTTTCTATCGATATAAAGGGAGACTCAGTCTCAACATCACTTCAGGTGAGATGAAATCCATCGTCTGTCAGGGAGTCGATATCCACGACCTTTTTAACGACTTCTTCCTTCCAGGTGACTTGACGATCCGTAATTTGATGAAGGAAGATGACATGGAATACACTGTGAATCTCCTCGGCCCAAAGCGAGAGGTCAAAGTGATCCGGCTCATAGTTACCCGTAAGTGTGGCTAACATTCATGATACATGCCAGCAGCAGCAGCTCTGTACAACGATTGTTGGTCACCTGGTCCTGACTGAAAAGACCCACCAGCTCTGGGCCAAGGGCGAAAGTTGGCGTCTTTTCTCCGGAGTCGTTTCATCTTTGAAAGTGGCGTTAGCAATCTCCCGTTAGCTAAACAGTGGTGGAGACATTGGCCGTCACTGGAGCGTTGAAATATCTGATATACTGAAGTGTTGTGCCGAGTGGATTGTGCGAAAGGGAACTCAGCACATTTGATTGATTACATTTAACAGGCATTTGTTGTTCCCATAGATTCAATGTTGTTGTATCGTCCTCTTGCACCCCCCCCCCCCCCGACCCTCATATTTGTGGCTTTTAAGTCAAACAATAATTTGAAGGCCTGCCATGGAATTTGAAAATCATGATCATCTGACTCGGTATCGAACAGTGGGTCAATATCTCAGTTTGTTCAATGCTTTTGAATCAATACCTGAAAGATATGACCAAGGACATTCCTCTCGCCCTAAGAACTTAACGCAAAGTAAACCCTCAATCGTAAACATGGACATTTGGTCCACTTACGCACTAGAGAAAGAAAGAAAAGGTATAAAATGTCTCAGAGAACGTAAAAGTGTGTAATTATGAATAAACCTTATTCCCGAGCAGAACACCTTCAGAAGCCGACCATCAACGCGCTGTTCAGATCGCCTGCCAAAGGCGGCGGCTGTTGGATGGGGCTGCAGTGTTCCTCTCAAGATGAAGGTGTGGATTTCTCCTGGAAGATCGAACCTCCCACTGAGGCGCTCTTCAACACGAGGCACGCTGAGAGAAACCCAGGAGAGATTTTCATGTTCCTCAAGAACCCAGAGATCGATGTGGAGTTCACCTGCACCACCAACAGGACCACGGAAAATGTCTCGAGCGCTTTCATTCAAAAGTTTGGTAAGGTCCCAACAAGTAAACCTAAAACCATCATATTCGATGCAATGTTTAAAAAAACCTAAATCCTGGATCCACCAAGGCTCGTGGTAAACTGTCCAGTAATCTAGAAATGCACTGAGAGTCATCCTAATGACAACGTGTGCTTGGCTCATCCACCCATCACCCGCATGAACATTCCACAAATAGAAATATCATCCGCTGTGCCAGGATTCACGTCGACCGTCAGACTAACCTGTTCGGTGATGCCGGGTCAGAGAACATCTGCAGAACATTCAGCTCCTCTCATTTTACTGCACATTTTCTTCAGTGTTTCTACGTCAGATGAATGTTTAGCATGTTTTGCATGTGTGACGAACAAACAGCAGAAGTAACAAAGGTCTGAGAATGAGATCGTGACGGAGACACTATGTTAAGGCCTTTAATGTGTCGGTCAACTTGATCTTTTAATGCTGCATTTTACACAACAACTTCTATTCTACTGTAATAAACTTTTCACATCCTCTGCTCTGACTACAGATGATACAAGATGTAAAGAACATAACTGCAGGAACAGATACGCACTGTGCTTTGCCATCGGCTTGGCCATCGGCTTGGCCATAGCAGTGGTATTATACATTTGCAGAGGTGAGAGGAAAATATTTTTTTATTTTCATATAGGACTGATCAAACAATATTTATAATAATCACACTGTAATTTTCATGATTTGAGCAGAAAGTAAAACTCATCATACATCGAGCTCAGATTTATAAAATGTCAAAACCACAACCTTCACTCAAAAATCGGTCTTATTGTAATATTGTGACATTTATCGTCATAATTATCGCCTTTTTCTTGATATAATTTTTTACCATGTGTCTATTTTCTCATAAACACATATCTGAATATGCAGTATTCAGGAATACTTGTCTGGTGATCAGACAAATTCTTTAAAGGCTCCTCGAACACTTCATGAAATTCGTTTCTTTTTCCAAAACAACAAACTTAAAGACTAAATCATTTGACATGACCATTAAAACAATCGGTCCACTCGTGCCTCAGCATTGACAGAGTCTGGTTTTCATTTCAGAAAACATCAGCCCTCCTTGTAAATAGTTTGAAAGGTACGTACAGTTTATTCTCACATTTTATCAGACTGAGATGTTCTGTTACACAAACGTTACACAAATCTCCACCGGATTTCAGACAGACGGTTTCCATCAGTGTTCATCGAAGCTCATACGTGTAGATTTCTCTTTAGTTAAAGACTGTTTCCATCTCCTCCCTGCAGACAGCGTCAGGAAGCTGGAATGACCACAACACAGAAAGCATCAATAATGCCGGACGATGACTGCAGCGCGACGCACTTGTACAAATTAAAAACTACAGTATAGTAAACTACAGGCTGTATTGTCATTGCCGCTCCCCTCATCTCTGTCTGACATTTTCTTTTGAATCAATACTTTAAACATTCACTCACCTCTACCTTACGTGATGTCTTTTCTCACGGATGCTGTAAATATTATTTTGTTTCTTGTACTTGTGTCCGTCCTGACGTCCACGTGTGACTCTCTGAGGTTTCTATATTCTTTCCCCTGTTAAAAGGGTTTTTTGGTAGTTTTACTCTTGTTAAGATCGTTGAGACTAATTGTAATTTGTGAATATGAGACTATACAAATAAAAGGTGATTGATGAATAAAATTTGATAACAGATTATAGTAGTGGTGTTCAAGATATTGAGTTCATTTCATTTTTATACATTTCTGATCAAACCGTACCATTTATTTTTTTTCTACTTCTAATATCTATTGTTTACTTTGTGTTTTATACTTTATTATCCCGTCACACGTATATTTTTTAATTTTAACTGTTGTAATGTTTATTGAAAACAACATCAGGCTTATTTCTGACGTCCAAATATGTTACTGACACTGTTAACGTTGTCTGGACGCGTTTTTTCCTCTTTATTTTTAAGAAAACGTGTTTTTGCTTCAATTAAATTTGATCTGTATTGCGTACATTATATAATATGTACATAACCTCAAGATACTTTATATAGTAAGGTTGGGACCTTTCAATATTATAGAGAAACCCAACAGTTCCCACGACGAGGAAACACTTTTTATTGTTTTGTTAAGAACTCAGCTGCACCTCATGGACAAGTATTAGCTGTTGAGCTAAAAAGCTAAAAGGACATAAACACAATATGTATTCGGAATTTCAAGGTTTTCTTTCTACACCAAAACCAAACAATGTTAGATTTGATATGTGGACATTGCAAATATTTAACTAACCATATATGACTGCCCTCCAGATGTCCTCTCTGAGGCTCAAAGCTCAAAGCTCTTACTAGGAAACATTTGGCTGACGGACTCCAACTCCAACCAAGAAAGAAATATGACTATTGCTAAAATTATTATTCAGAAATTGATTAAGTTCTCTAGCATACATCTAATTAGCAACGCCCTAAGGAGGCCTAAAGATGTGATGTACCGAGGATGAGGTGATGAGAGAGAGCGAGAGAGCAGGTGGGTGTTAAAGGTCCGGGAAATATTAAGTTATTTTAAAAATAAACCCAGCCTATTAAAAATATAATAATAAAATGAGCCATTAACAAATATAAGTTGTAATGTAATGCTAGCTATGTCATAATTTTGCAGACATCTAATGCTCTCATTGCAATAACATTGTGGATTATAAATACTTTATTCTCATGAGATTCAGGCTGCAAAAGGTCTGCAGAAATAAACTGGTGACTCATGAATTTAGATGAGGAAATGCTTTAAAAACATTACAAAACTGAAGTAATAAGTAACAGTAATACAAGCAAATATAGCCAACTTTGTTCATTGAAATGCAAATAATATGCACAAAACATTCTACAAAATATATTCTCTGTATTTACAGAATTTACAGCACTGCCAACAAGATTGAATTTTTAATAATACTGCATTTCAGTTATGGATTTCACATGATATGGCATTTCATTTATTTAGCTTTTAAGTTAAATTGCATTTCATTGGTTCTAATAATATACTTTGATAAAATCCTGATAAACACAAGGTGCAAAAATCTCTCAGGGCCAAAATACAAGTTTTTACAGAAGCTGATGCCAGAGCAAATGGAGCACCTTCGTGAGGCAGCCGGACTTTCAGCATCCCCATTTACTTCTTGATCCCCTGAATGTCCTGGTAGAAGGACACCGGCGCCTCCCTCAAGCGACCAAGCTGAATCTTGTCATACACAGTGTGAGGCTGGATGAGCAGCAAAGGAAAAAAAAAAAATATATATATATATATATAAGAGATATAAATATAGAGAGAGAGAAGAAGAGGAAGAAATGTAATGAAGTCATGAATCCTTTCATTTTTCCTCAACATCTTTAAATATGACGCTCACAGAACTCATGATTGAACGTTTGCTCTCACCCCTGGTTTCACTGCGTTGACAGGGTCACCAACGGTTTCATACACCGAGCACTTCATCGATGTCCTCTGGACGTTTGACTGTACACACGTGACCAAGTGGAATAGAGACAAAATCATTCGGACACAGGCAGAAGCAGACAATTTACCCAAAGCAATATTCTCAACACTCGCCTCCTCAGCAACTGCCACATCAGCGATGTCAGCGTACACCGTCAGGTCAGTGGAGTCGATGTCTGGTGAAGAGATTAAAAGCAAAGTATCATAAAGAGAAACTGCTGCTGAAGTCAAATGACAGAAAGTACAAATAAAGGGTCATATAGACGTGTTCCTCACCAGCTGGTCTCTGTTTGCAGTGACAGACACCGATAACTGCCACGAGGCCAACAATCAAAACACTTCCTGCCGCCAACCCCGCGAAGAAGATGAGCTTTTCTGATGGAATCACGTACACATTCAAATATTAAAGCATTATTAAAACCCCCTGAGGAATTCTTCACCGATGGGCCACACTCACGTTTCTCCTCGTATGATTTAGAGCTGCTGTTGTCACACGTCACTGTTTTAGATGTAGATATCTCACTGTTGAAGATGGTGCAGGTGAACTTGGTATTTCCGTCCTGCCGCCTGATGGTGTACCACAGCCTGGGGCCGACCAGGGTCTGGTTCCTCACGCTCCAGCTGTAGTTCACGTTGCTGTCGGGGGTCGAAACGCACTCCAGCGAAACTGAGCAGGATTCGTTTGAAGGATGAAAGGTGGAGTTGAAGCTGAGGTCGGGCGGAGTCAAGGGCTCTGATGTGCAGCGAGGAGAGAGCCAGACATTACACCTGTAACCTTGTATGTGCAGGTGGAGGTTGTTGAGCTCTTCTCTGAACCTGAAGCTGAACTGAATTCCCAAAGCACAGATGTGCAGAAGCAATGGCAGTTCCTGATATTCTACCAGCTGTGATCACACAGTGGAATAAAAGCAAATGCATCTAAAGCATGAAAACTCACCAACTGAGCCTGCAACATGCAACAGAACTGAATCCCTGCTCAATGTCTCTAGAATGTTAAGTCCAATTTAATAACATTTAGTTGCTTTATTTAAGTGTTGCAGTAAAGCCTTCTATGCTACGTGTGGTTTTTAGGTCAGTAACTACCAATGAATCGATGGACATATTAAATGGACAGTTGTTGGGACACAGTTACCAAAAGGAAAAGCCTCTTACCGTGAACTTGTAGACAGATGATGACTGTGGCCCTTTGCTTATTATTTACCTCTGAGACAAATTGGAAGTCACCAGAATCTTGAAGAGTCAGATTCGTCACTGTTAAACTAAAGTTTGTGAGGTTCATCTTTACTCTGCCTTCAAACCTACGATCTTCCAGTACATGTAGACTCCTGTCTGCAACTACCAATTTATTAAATGTCCATTCTGCGACGGTGACATCAACAGGTGACAAGCATGATGAAAACTCCACGGTGTCTCCAACTTGTTTATGGACGGTGCGATCACAGCCGGAAGCCCCCACATCTGGAACACATCAGCAAATAACTGAGTAGAATCCGTCTGAAACGGACGATTCTCATGTCAAAGAGCAAATAGCTGAAACAGTGACTTAAAGAAAACTCCACACGACATCATGAGATATTCATAAATTCATTTGTGCGTAACACGACATGAAACGAGAACACGTCTCGGTGGAATCACATGATGACGACATCAGGATGATCCTTCATGAAGTGTGTAATCCTCCTGACAGACCAAACAACACAGACCAATGGACAGGGGCAGAAACAAAACCTCCTCTGCAGCCCCTGAGCTGAAAGGGGGCCCCAGAGGATGGTCACAGCAACGACCCCCCCCCCCCCCCCCCGGTGTCTGCAAGCCCCTGTTCTGCTGAGCTATGTGGTTGATGACATCGTCTTCATGAGAAAATCTTTGGTTACCGCTTTTCATGACAAGAAAGAACAGTGCGACCAGAAACCCTGACCTCAGTGACGAACAGGAAAGATGGTTTTATTCACTGCTCGTCGTTATCTGTCGCTGCTGCTGCAGCTGCTACTCAGGAAATTCATGGTTTAACAGTTTCTGCCGTCATGCTGTGTGTTTAAGTTGAATGAGTATTGGTAGTTCTCTCAACAGTGTGTACTTGCAGTATACGACGCACACAAAACCCTGCTGGCTTGTGCATGTGCAGCAGTAAGTTTTGAAACTCATAAATCTACTTCAGCTGATTCTCTGCAAAGGCCCACACCCCACTTGTTCCTGTCTCAGCAGTTAGATTCACTGTCTGACCCCCCCCATGGCTTGTCACAATAGAGTTCAACAGAATTACGATGTCAAAATGACAAATCCTCCTAAAACGATGTGGACACAACAGGAACAGAAAAGATGACCCATCCCTGACTTGTGTCAAGTTTGTTTCCAGGAAGGTTCAGCAGAAAAGTTGCAGATATTAGCATATCTGTAAATAATCACAAAATAAAACGGTTTCTGAAGCTATAAAAACTCAAATTTAAATGAATGTTGCTCACCAGGAGGATTTTATGACTTTTTATATAAATGCTCTTTGAACACTGCCTCGATTGTTGCGGTTCTCACATCGGTATATTTTTATTTGCAAACGCACAAGACCAAAAAAATCAGAGACCTCTTCCATGAAAGACATGTCAAAGATGATCCAGCAACTTCTGCCCCTTTATGCTCTCATTACTCAAAACAGTAAAACATAACTTACCATGTAAGCAAACCCCGAGAAGCAGCATGTGAAAAAGCAGCTCGCTGTGTGTGAAGCAGCAGCTCAGGCAACGAAGGCGACCACCAACCATCTCTGTGGCGAGAGGAACAACGTCTGGTTCCTCTTCTGGTCGATCAGACTGTGCTGTGACAAGTCAGCACTAAAAAAAACTAAAAAAAGAGCGAGAGAGCGAGCGGGGGAGTTTTTTATCAGCGAAGAAGCAGAAGAAAATGACCTTGCTGCATTGACTGTGAATTACGAACAAGGTTCATTAGAAACAACTGGAAATAATTTAAAGAGTTGGACAAAAAGTTGAGTCTCTGTTATTTCTCTTCTGTCATTCATGTTCATGCAGTTTGCACTTTGTTTATGATTTGATGCTAAGAGACTCGTTTGTATTTTGGAATTTAGTGGTTTGGTATCATGCGTTTCTTGGGGAGGGGGAAGTTGAGGGGCCCCCCAGGTCTCTTTTGCCCGTGGCACTCAGAGTCCCTTGAAACAACCCTGCATGTTATCGCCACACGGTTTGTTTCTATTAGGTGACAAAACGATCAAGTGAAAAAAGTGAATTCATAAAGAAGTTAAATGATGAGATTATGATTTGAACTCGACCCAAATGTCACATCAGCAAAAACTCACAAGAACCGTGTCTGTAGACGAATGAAGCAGGAGTCTGGAGATTCTGGGCAACGATCCACGTCTGATGAAAACTTTGAGCAGGAAGAATTTAGCGGCGTCCTTTCAGCCATATTCACAAATCCCCATTTGCCTCCTCGGGCTCCAAAGCTGTGGAACAAGCTCCCTCTGCTGATCAGACTGGATCAGTTTCCTCTTTTTATACCATTTGAAAAACACATTTTCATAAAGAGGCTTTTAACCTTTGTTTTATTGCTTTTCTAACTGAACTTTCAGTTTTTATGTCTGTGAGGGACGTTGAGCCGGCTGACGTTTAGGAGAATACATTCACGTGTTTGCTGACATTTATTTGGAAAGGAGAAGTGGTATGTAGACGGTGAAGTGATGCTGGACAGTGAGTCGCCAAAGAAACAGAACCACGACAGAGACGACACGTTTAAGAGACGTGTGTGGAGCAATAACCAGAAGAGTTCAACACTGTAACTGTGTTTATTTCACCACAATGTTTCTAACAATCAGGTTTCAGGTTTTCAATTTACATTTGTCTGTAATTAAAATACAATGAAACAAAAGACAACACACAGACGTTGCATGATCTAAGAACTGAGCAGGAGAAACACGGAGCTTTGTTCCAAAAGGAAGGAAAAACCACTTCAACATCATCCAGTGATAATAAACATGCATCACATGCACTCACATGCAAACAGCCACTGAAGCACAGTGAGCTGCTCACACATCAACAGAGAGGAACACAACAGAGCGCCATCCAGTGGCTGAAAATACAATGTGCAGGGAAGATAAAACCATCAGTGTGAAAACTAACAGCTGGATGCAAAAGGAACTTTCTCACTCGATATATATCTTTATATCTATATAGATATATATATATGAAAAGACCTGGTTTGAACTAGTAGCGTGAGGGAAAGTGAGGATAATGAGGGATTGTAACAACGCCACCTGGGGAATTTCACCTCCAGGAAATAACTAAACTATTGTGTGTGCAACAGCACAGGTTCGTGTACATCACAGGCAAGAGACGTGTTTTACTTGTAGAAAATAACTTTATTAAACTCAAATGCATAAACCAACAAAAAGCCAAATGAAACAAACAAACAGAACACAAATTAACATATGAAATAAAACACTTCAGACAAGATCAACACAGGGACCGGGCTGGGACGAGAACCAAAGGAAAAGGGGAAGGATTAATAAACTAACCACCCGTGACACTGCAAACCAACAAAACGGCTCGTGAAGAAAACGCCACCACCAGGGATTGGGTCGCCGCCTCAGGTCCACAGCACCTGACCAACAATAAAAAGATCATTAAAACATGTCAGTGTTTAATCAAATGCTGGTGAAAACAACAAATAAACCAAATACAAACCAACATAAACAACAATGTAAATGGGATTGAATGCTACTAAAGGTTAAGCGTCCCTCCGAGGAGGTCACTCCACGCTGCACCTCAACTGAGCGTGGAGAGCCACAGTGAAAGAGAGAGAGCACTTCTTTAAAAGCTGCACCTCCTTCAGAGCCAGGACAGTCTTCAACAGTTAGAACAGTTCCATACAAGCCAGAACAGTTCCATACAAGCCAGAACAGTTCCATACAAGCCAGAACAGTTCCATACAAACCAGAACAGTTCCATACAAACCAGAACAGTTCCATACAAGCAGAACAGTTCCATACAAACCAGAACAGTTCCATACAAGCAGAACAGTTCCATACAAAACAGAACAGTTCCATACAAACCAGAACAGTTCCATACAAAACAGAACAGTTCCATACAAGCAGAACAGTTCCATACAAACCAGAACAGTTCCATACAAACCAGAACAGTTCCATACAAGCCAGAACAGTTCCATACAAGCCAGAACAGTTCCATACAAACCAGAACAGTTCCATACAAACCAGAACAGTTCCATACAAGCCAGAACAGTTCCATACAAAACAGAACAGTTCCATACAAGCCAGAACAGTTCCATACAAGCAGAACAGTTCCATACAAACCAGAACAGTTCCATACAAGCCAGAACAGTTCCATACAAGCCAGAACAGTTCCATACAAGCCAGAACAGTTCCATACAAACCAGAACAGTTCCATACAAGCCAGAACAGTTCCATACAAGCCAGAACAGTTCCATACAAGCCAGAACAGTTCCATACAAACCAGAACAGTTCCATACAAAACAGAACAGTTCCATACAAACCAGAACAGTTCCATACAAACCAGAACAGTTCCATACAAGCCAGAACAGTTCCATACAAGCCAGAACAGTTCCATACAAGCCAGAACAGTTCCATACAAGCCAGAACAGTTCCATACAAGCCAGAACAGTTCCATACAAGCCAGAACAGTTCCATACAAACCAGAACAGTTCCATACAAACCAGAACAGTTCCATACAAACCAGAACAGTTCCATACAAACCAGAACAGTTCCATACAAGCAGAACAGTTCCATACAAACCAGAACAGTTCCATACAAGCAGAACAGTTCCATACAAAACAGAACAGTTCCATACAAACCAGAACAGTTCCATACAAACCAGAACAGTTCCATACAAAACAGAACAGTTCCATACAAGCAGAACAGTTCCATACAAACCAGAACAGTTCCATACAAAACAGAACAGTTCCATACAAACCAGAACAGTTCCATACAAACCAGAACAGTTCCATACAAGCAGAACAGTTCCATACAAAACAGAACAGTTCCATACAAAACAGAACAGTTCCATACAAGCAGAACAGTTCCATACAAACCAGAACAGTTCCATACAAAACAGAACAGTTCCATACAAGCAGAACAGTTCCATACAAACCAGAACAGTTCCATACAAAACAGAACAGTTCCATACAAAACAGAACAGTTCCATACAAACCAGAACAGTTCCATACAAACCAGAACAGTTCCATACAAGCAGAACAGTTCCATACAAACCAGAACAGTTCCATACAAACCAGAACAGTTCCATACAAAACACAACAGTTCCATACAAGCAGAACAGTTCCATACAAACCAGAACAGTTCCATACAAACCAGAACAGTTCCATACAAAACACAACAGTTCCATACAAGCAGAACAGTTCCATACAAACCAGAACAGTTCCATACAAACCAGAACAGTTCCATACAAACCAGAACAGTTCCATACAAACCAGAACAGTTCCATACAACCAGAACAGTTCCATACAAAACAGAACAGTTCCATACAAAACAGAACAGTTCCATACAAACAAGAACAGTTCCATACAAACCAGAACAGTTCCATACAAGCAGAACAGTTCCATACAAACCAGAACAGTTCCATACAAAACACAACAGTTCCATACAAAACAGAACAGTTCCATACAAACCAGAACAGTTCCATACAAGCAGAACAGCAGGTCCGTCTGCAGCGTGGTGGCCAATGACGGCCGACGAAGGAGCAGGGCCTCTAGAAAGGTGAAAAAACAAATTTAGTAATTCAAATGACAAACTGAATTTCATGAGTAATGGGACCATATGTTCCACCCTGTCAAGCTGAGGTACAGCCACAGCAACCGGAGGGTGAGAGTCTCCACAGCTGAAGCTGAATCCAGCTGTAGCACAACAATCAGCTGGGATACAATAAGCAGAGACAGGCAGACACCGTTACTTACCAAGCAGACCCGCAACTGACCCGCAACGGCGCTCCGCAGGTCCCCGGCGGAGCGATCCCACGCCAGCGGTCAGCCGCACTGCGTATGAGGGGATGTTTGAGTGGTGCGCTGGCTGTTGCGCCAAGCGCCAAACTCCGCCACGGCAACCAAAAGACTCCGCCACAGGAGACGAGCGGAACCGGAAAGAGGGCGAGCTATGCACGGCCGCTTAGCGACCAGCGCACCATTAAATCAGGTAAAGCGCCCCGCAGCGGCAGGGAGGGAGCGCGCATCCGGCTACAAACTGATTGCAACAGTCTACACGAGAGGTCTTCAACAGGGGGTCGCGAAATTTTTGGTTGATTAGACAATTTTTTATATTTTTAAAATTTTTAATTTATTTTTCCAATCAATTTTTTTTTCGACAAATTTAAATGTATTTAAATACACATTAACATGAATCCAACATATTGTAGCGAACGGATAAATGGAGGCAGAAGACGTCATCTTTCATTCAGCGACACACAATAATAAAAACATGAATATATGAACCTGTGTATTATTCGAATAGCTGAGTATTGAATGCACAATAACAGGGTAGCTATGTTTATACATGGCACTAGGCCCAGTTTGATATAAAACACAATTTTTTACAATATATATAGTAGGGGGTCCCTGCTCCATCTCTCCATCAGTTTGGGGTCCTTGGCCTGAAAAACGTTGAAGACCCCTGGTCTACACATTTCAGTAAAGATCTCTTTAAAGCAACACTATGAAACTGTTACTGAAGAACAGCGCCCCCTGCAGCCACATGTGAGGATTAACTCTTTTTGACATGTTCACACTCAAACATCAGACTCACTTTCATCAAGCTGCTGCTTTAAGGTAAAGAAAATTGCATAATGTTGCTTTAACAACAGATGAGAAACAACTGTCCCTGGTCTCAAGCCCCTTTTCCACTGGTTAGACTGGTTTTTAAAACCCACCAACATAATAACAGCAGCGACACAATGTCCTCATGTCGGTAAAAGCTAATTTGCAGCAGACAATAAGAACTCGACTGATTTATTGCTTGATAAGAATTGGCAGATATCAGCTGTTCACTGACGTGTTGCATCAGAGTTTATTTCCTGATCCACACAGAAGAAAAACTTTTATTTTAAAGAAGCAGAACATATTCATTCATGTTCTATATATTTGGCTGCATTTGTGTTTTATTTTCATTTATAGCTATTTATGATAAAGTTTCTGGTTAAACGCCCCAATTACATTTCTTTTTCATCAGGGTTTGATGAGATTATTGCAAAAGATAATTCATAGATAAAATCAAAAGCTGCAGCGCCACCATGTGGCTGATGATGTGGACTTGCAGGTGGGAGAAAAGTGTTCCCACTGAGACAAAGGTTTAAATGTACAACAGAAGAGTTTCCTGCCACAATAAAACACAAACCTTCTTGTCTTCACTTGAAAGCCGGAGTCATCGGTCAGAACAGAGACGTCATGTGGAGGAAAAATCCA
This sequence comes from Hippoglossus hippoglossus, assembly GCF_009819705.1. Classification (NCBI taxonomy): domain Eukaryota; kingdom Metazoa; phylum Chordata; class Actinopteri; order Pleuronectiformes; family Pleuronectidae; genus Hippoglossus; species Hippoglossus hippoglossus. The sequence continues at coordinate 15,755,222 of NC_047168.1, forward strand.
GCAGCTGCAGAGCTTCACTGTGCAAAGACCAGCTGACAACTGCAGACATGAGGAACTGGCTGATCAGACACTGGTGGGACCGAAAGAAAACTCCCACACAGGAAGTCAAACTGAGGACACTTAAGGTGAGGGATTTCAAAATAAAACAGGACATATCGACAGAGTCCAGGTGGGATTTCACAGTTTAATAAAGATAAAAGAAAGAACACATTCAATTATATATTTGAATTATAATCTGTTACAGTTCATCACATTTCAAAACAAAAAGCTAAACTGTCTGCAGACGAGTGTTTTCATCAAACAGAGAATTATGAGCCATGGAAATAATCACACATAACCACAGACTGTATATGGAACATAACACACAGCCAGACGAGGTCCTGTCTCACATCGTCCTCCATTGAGTCATTGGTGAATAATAACAAAGACATATATATACGTACGAATGGAAAACATCACAGGTTGCATTCAAACCTTTGTTGCATGACTGCGGCAAAAATATACAGAATAAGCTTTTTTTAGTGGCCAATGCCGATACCGATATCAAGGAGTAAAAAACTATCACTTATATATAAAATTGGCAATAAAGCTTAAGTATAACAATATTTTTTAAAGAAATCAAGATAAATTGAAAGAAAACACAAATACGACAGAATATATAGAACTTGAATTAAGACAAACAAATGTTCAATGTAAAATATAATCATAATGCACATTGTTTATCCTGTAAAATAAACCTTTTCATATCGGTGCATATCTTAAAAGGCCCATATCAGCCAATTGAAATATTGAACGTAAACACAAAAGCAAATATCACAGCATTTCTTTCTTCATTGATACTGAAATTCAATCCAGATCATGTCGTTCTTTCCAATGAGCTGTTACAAAACTGGTGAGTCTAATATGTGAAGGTGTTTGAGGATGAATGTTGGTTTTCATGTTCTTGTTTTCTGGAGGATGCACCATTCATAGTGGTCCTGAAACAAAGTGACAATAACTGCAAATTTCTGAAGTACACACTTGATACTTCAACCCTACAACATGATCAAGGCCGTTCATAGTTTTACACAAAGGATTTGAAATTTGAGACACCAACTGAACTGCATACTTATCGTACAAGAACTATTTAATAATGATATGATGGAGTTTCAGTTGAGGTTTATGTCAAATGCACATGAGCCAGTAGCTGAACAGCCAGTTGTTAATATTTGTACCTGAAGCTGAATGTGGATTTTCATTAACGTAGTCAGACCTCTCCTCTGGATCACCTCGGGTTCCTGTGAAGACAGAAAACCACTTGAGAAGGTTGAGAACCTGTTTTATTCATTTAGTTGATCTCGTTGCCACTCTAATATCTCTATCACAACCAGCATCACCAGCTTCAGGTGCTCCACACGTGTTCCAATGCAGATGAACGTCCTTGTTGTTCAAACATTAAATGGGCGCAGCAAAACCGATCCCTGGTTCAGTTTGATCTGGGTCTGACTACATTCTGGTGCACTGGTCTGGAGCCGGGTCTGAGGAACCTTTCCACCTGTAACTCTGCTTCAGACTCAACTGAAAAGTCCAAATGTCTGTCTTTGGACCATGTGACTAAAATGAGATGTTGGAAAACCACGCGTGTGTTGATGTCATGACATCGTGTTGGACATTTCTGTACTCATCTGCCCGTCCACCTGAAATCAGAAGGTTTTTCATTTAGGACTTCTCTGCAGGAGGCACATTTTATACTGTACCTTCCTCCGTGTCTCGTCTGATTGATTCATAGATGCAGTTGTCACCTACGAGTCAATAAAAAATCAAATCAACATGAAATGTAATTGGAAACTTTGTGACTAGGTTCTTCTGAAAAGCAACAACTTAGAAATAGCTGTGAAGGCATTCAGTAGGAGAAGGAAGGCTGACCGTGGAGAAGAGACGAGGACACTTGCAGTTGGTTTTCATCGGGGTGGACAGGTGGGTCTGAGCTCTGATTGGTTCTCAGAGACTGGCTGAGCCTGAAACAGTCAAACAATCAGAAGTGAATGAAAAAGAAAAAGTAAAGTATTGCTGTTTTGTTGAAGATGAAACAAGAGAGAGTGGAACCAACCTGTCACAACACAGATCTGTGAAAAAGACAATAATGATCACGTTACATGATTTTATTTTTCAACCTCTGCTCCATGATTCTTAATATACAGAATAAGCTTTTTTTAGGGGCCAATGCCGATACCGATATCAAGGAGTAAAAAACTATCACTTATATATAAAATTGGCAATAAAGTTTACTTATAACAATATTTTTTAAAGAAATAAAGATAAATTGAAAGAAAACACAAATACGACAGAATATATAGAACTTGAATTAAGACAAAAAAATGTTCAATGTAAAATATAATCATAATGCACATTGTTTATCCTGTAAAATAAACCTTTTCATACCGGTGCATATCTTAAAAGGCCCATATCAGCCAATTGAAATATTGAACGTAAACACAAAAGCAAATATCACAGCATTTCTTTCTTCATTGATCCTGAAATTCAATCCAGATCATGTCGTTCGTTCCAATGAGCTGTTACAAAACTGGTGAGTCTAATATGTGAAGGTGTTTGAGGATGAATGTTGGTTTTCATGTTCTTGTTTTCTGGAGGATGCACCATTCATAGTGCTCCTGAAACAAAGTGACAATAACTGCAAATTTCTGAAGTACACACTTGATACTTCAACCCTACAACATGATCAAGGCCGTTCATAGTTTTACACAAAGGATTTGAAATTTGAGACACCAACTGAACTGCATACTTATCGTACAAGAACTATTTAATAATGATATGATGGAGTTTCAGTTGAGGTTTATGTCAAATGCACATGAGCCAGAAGCTGAACAGCCAGTTGTTAATATTTGTACCTGAAGCTGAATGTGGATTTTCATTAACGTAGTCAGACCTCTCCTCTGGATCACCTCGGGTTCCTGTGAAGACAGAAAACCACTTGAGAAGGTTGAGAACCTGTTTTATTCATTTAGTTGATCTCGTTGCCACTCTAATATCTCTATCACAACCAGCATCACCAGCTTCAGGTGCTCCACACGTGTTCCAATGCAGATGAACGTCCTTGTTGTTCAAACATTAAATGGGTGCAGCAAAACCGATCCCTGGTTCAGTTTGATCTGGGTCTGACTACATTCTGGTGCACTGGTCTGGAGCCGGGTCTGAGGAACCTTTCCACCTGTAACTCTGCTTCAGACTCAACTGAAAAGTCCAAATGTCTGTCTTTGGACCATGTGACTAAAATGAGATGTTGGAAAACCACGCGTGTGTATTGATGTCATGACATCGTGTTGGACATTTCTGTACTCATCTGCCCGTCCACCTGAAATCAGAAGGTTTTTCATTTAGGACTTCTCTGCAGGAGGCACATTTTATACTGTACCTTCCTCCGTGTCTCCTCTGATTGATTCATAGATGCAGTTGTCACCTACGAGTCAATAAAAAATCATATCAACATGAAATGTAATTGGAAACTTTGTGACTAGGTTCTTCTGAAAAGCAACAACTTAGAAATAGCTGTGAAGGCATTCAGTAGGAGAAGGAAGGCTGACCGTGGAGAAGAGACGAGTACACTTGCAGTTGGTTTTCATCGGGGTGGACAGGTGGGTCTGAGCTCTGATTGGTTCTCAGAGACTGGCTGAGCCTGAAACAGTCAAACAATCAGAAGTGAATGAAAAAGAAAAAGTAAAGTATTGCTGTTTTGTTGAAGATGAAACAAGAGAGAGTGGAACCAACCTGTCACAACACAGATCTGTGAAAAAGACGATAATGATCACGTTACATGATTTTATTTTTCAACCTCTGCTCCATGACTATCGTGACAATAGTTTGGAATAAGTTTGATTTAAATGAAATGAACAAGAGCAGCTCTCACTCTTTGAATTCCTGTACCAACACAACAGCAGCAGCGAGAGGAGGAGAATCAGTGTGATGCCACCAACCAGCCCAACGACCAGCGCCACAGGAGACGCAGAGGGAGGTGCTGCAGGATTAACGGGATCAGACGAGGAGCAGTGAGGAGCAAAGGCAGATCCATGACGTGGAAAAATATAGAACCAACACTTCAGCAGACATTTTGACGTGAAAAAAAACAACTTTGTGAATAAGTTTTGTACTTGAAGTAATATTTCAATATGTGCAAAAAAGGTTTGTAGTTGTAGAAATACTTTGTATATGTGTAAAAAAAAGTTTCCAGCTATAAAAATATGTGTAAAGTTTTATAAGTGTATTGACCAAGTGGACCTGGTGGTTAGAAGCCGTCTCAGTGAAAATACTGAGTAGAAAAGTTTTGAATCTACTTCTCAACCTGGAGACTCCTTTTCTACCTCATATTGATCACACTCACATTTTACTGACATCCAACTCTCCGGTGAGAAGAATCCTGAATGTTCACACTTGTAGAGACCTTCATCTGACTTTGACACAGCTGAGATTTCCAGTTCCCCTCTGACATCCCTTCGGAGGAGTTCACCATTTTTGTAGAAAGAGAAGTTGGAATAGAGGTTTGTTCTGAACGACGAGCAGCGGAGAGTAACGGACTGTCCCTCAGTCACAGGACGGACAGGGCTGTCCAGGATAACACGATCTGAATCTGTAAACAGTTAAAGGGGACATATCATGCAAATTCCACTTTGTTAGTGCTTCTACAGGTTAATGTGGGTATCTGGCTCATGTCTACCAACCCAAAAACTCTGGGGAAAAAACACTTGCGCGTTTTGTTATAGTTCCTCTAAGTCAGAAACGTCATGCTTGAGTGACTCGATTGAGCTTCCTGGGTTTTGTGTCGTAACAAGGAACTGGAAGTCTCCCTACATGGTCTTGGCCCACCCCCCACCTCATCCCCCCCGCCCCCCCCAGCGCAGCGCCGTTCTCCAGCGCGCAGCCGCCTGGCTGTTCACACGGGACGAGCATTTCTCCGCTGGTCAGCCCCATAGACTGTATATATAAGGTCAGCCCGCGATTCTGCTTTCTCCGCTTGTTGTTGTACCCGTTGAATGTCGGGGTTCGGGGGTAAATGATGGTCTTCATAGCCCCCCCCCCCTCTTTCTCTCTCTGTCTGTCTGCTTGTGTGCTTGTAGTGGGGGGGCAGAGGGGGACATTTAATTATGTGATTGGGAAAATTAAAACTCCAGGACAACAGAAGGGGAATACAAAGTATGGGATGCATATTTGATAATTTATATCATATAAAATATGTAATTTATATTGTTTAAAATCATGGGGGGAGAGGGGGGAGGGGGGAGCTGGCTCATTAGCATTTAAAGGAACAGGCACTCAAAACAGGTCACTCTGTGGAGGGCTGTTTTATACAGGGTAAAAAGCTGTTTTATATGATCCTTGTGGTATTTTGACCAAAGTATGTTACAGACATTTCATTAAGACCCCAAGGAACCATATCAACTTGTGGTAAAGTGGACATGCTATGTCCCCTTCAAAGAACCATCAACAATGTGAACAACCTGATAATTCAGCTCGTATATAAACAGCATGAGTCTAAATATTAGATGTTAAAGTGGAGCCAAAGTCATTCAATGCACTTTTTGTCAAATTCTGCTCCTCACGTCCGTGAGCTGTACGATGTGTGTGCGCTGGAAAAACATCTGGTTTAAATACACAGCCCTGGCTTCAAGAGCAGGGCGTCTGAGCTCAAGCAGGGTAGAGTTGAGTGTGAGTGCAGGGTTTTGAGTGAGAGCATCACAAAATCTGAATGTGACATCAATAAATCCTGCTCTCAAACCAAAAGAGTTTGGAATAAGTTTGATTTAAATGAAATGAACAAGAGCAGCTCTCACTCTTTGAATTCCTGCACCAACACAACAGCAGCAGCGAGAGGAAGAGAATCAGTGTGATGCCACCAACCAGCCCAACGACCACAGGAGACGCAGAGGGAGGTGCTGCAGGATTAACGGGATCAGACGAGGAGCAGTGAGGAGCAAAGGCAGATCCATGACAGGGAAAAATATAGAACCAACACTTCAGCAGACATTTTGACGTGAAAAAAACAACAAGTTTTGTTGTTGAACAAATATTTCAATATGTGCAAAAAAGGTTTGTAGTTGTAGAAATACTTTGTATATGTGTAAAAACAAGTTTCCAGCTGTAAAAATATGTGGAAAAGTTTTATGAGTGTATTGACCAAGTGGACCTGGTGGTTAGAAGCCGTCTCAGTGAAAATACTGAGTAGAAAAGATTTGAATCTACTTCTCAACCTGGAGACTCCTTTTCTACCTCATATTGATCACACTCACATTTTACTGACATCCAACTCTCCGGTGAGAAGACTCCTGAATGTTCACACTTGTAGAGACCTTCATCTGACTTTGACACAGCTGAGATTTCCAGTTTCCCTCTGACATCCCTTCGGAGGAGTTCACCATTTTTGTAGAAAGAGAAGTTGGAATAGAGGTTTGTTCTGAACGATGAGCAGCGGAGAGTAACGGACTGTCCCTCAGTCACAGGATGGGCAGGGCTCTCCAGGATAACACGACCTGAATCTGCAAACAGTTAAAAAACCATCAACAATGTGAACAACCTGATAATTCAGCTTGTATATAAACAGCATGAGTCTAAATATTAGATGTTAAAGTGGAGCCAAAGTCCTTCAATGCACTTTTTGTCAAATTCTGCTCCTCACGTCCGTGAGCTGTACGATGTGTGTGCGCTGGAAAAACATCTGGTTTAAATACACAGCCCTGGCTTCAAGAGCAGGACGTCTGAGCTCAAGCAGGGTCGAGTTGAGTGTGAGAGCAGGGTTTTGAGTGAGAGCATCACAAAATCTGAATGTGACATCAATAAGTCCTGCTCTCAAACCAAGAGACCTCCCTCTTGAGTAAAGAGAGGGAAACAGCCTCCGGATGGCGCTGTGGGCTGTGGCGTCCACACAGTTACGTGATGTCTGCTTGTTTAACGGCAGACGGACACACTCTCGCAGCTGATTCTGGTCGTTGAACGTGTGGTTTGTGTAAATAAAGAGGGTGAATTTCATCCACAGATCATGTTTGAGGTGATGCACCTTGGTAAATGTGGGGGGTGCAGCTCCTGAAGGAGCAGTGAAGGGAGGCAGTGCTCCCCACTTTCAGTTACTCTACCTTTAACTCACATTATGGGATGTTGGAAACATGCACAGTGTGAATAGATTCAATGAAAAACTACAACCTCTAGTGATGTTGAGTGCGTTGCTGATCTCTGATCCAGATCCACAGCAGTAAACTGCAGAACGAAGATTATCCATGGACCATGTGAACTTTGTCTTGTGAGACCTGCACTCGAACAATAGTACTTGGTCTCCAGTAAACCTCCACAATCTCAGCTCATCAGAGTTTCCCTCGCAGGTCAGACGGATCCTGTCACCAAAGTCGTGCTGCACTGAGTCTGGACTCACTGTGAGAGACACTGACGAATAGGAATCTGAAAAACGTGACATGAAGTATGAAACATCAACTAATGGTTTAAATTAGTCGAGCATTAAAAACGTGAAGCCATCAGCAGAGACTCCATCTCAGTCACATCTTGTTTTGGGGAATGAGGTCATAATATTACGAGAATACATTTGTAATGTTTCCAGATTAAAGGTGTCATTTGAGGCTTTGCGTCATTTTACAGGGGAAACGTCAGAAGGACGACATCGTTTGTTGACATCACAGTGACATCATGATGATGTCAGTCCGAGCATAAGATCATAAATAATATCAACTTCAAGTCAGTCCTATAGGATGCACACAAAAAATCATTTCATGTGACATTAGATTTTGGGGAATGATTCTCTGATCAATATAAACTTTAGATTGTCTCTCTAACCCTGTATTTGTCTTGACCTTTGACCTATCACCTCTAAAAGTGAATCACCTGGAGGAACCAGCCAAAGTAATGTTCCCCAAGTAACTGACCGACTGAAGAGACAACATCTGCTTCAAGAGAAAGAAACAAACTCACCTCCAGACCAGACCCACTTTATCTTACTGTACTCAGTGTAAAACACGGGGTCTCCTCTTCCAGCTCGACATGCATAACCTGCTGACTCCGTCTGGCCTCTGATGACGGAGGAGTTTTGTTCAGTCCCTCCGTTGCTTCCTGGGAGCAGCTCATAACTGAACTCTGGAATGTCCATAGGACCAATCCAATCTAGAAATGACGGTGGACATCTGGGGACTTGATTCAAACTACTCAGGTAAACTCTGTACCAGGAGAACCTCCATCCTGCAGCCGGATGTGGAACCCCACAGGTGAGAGTCACTGAGGCTCCAGGAGTCAGCCATGACGGAGACACAGTGACGACAGGTCGTGGTGCAGTCGCTGAAACGGAACATCGTCAGAACAAAAACACGTCTTCATGTTTGTCTAGAGATGTTCATTTTGGAACCAATGCAATTTCTGGATGCTACACATTCAGCCATCGACATGACTGCCCCAAAAGTGAAGCCAAATTATAACAATCGCCCCCTGGTGGCTGCCTGCAGTATATGTCAACCATGGTTTCTTTCATTGGAGTTTGTTCACGTGTTCATGTTTCTGATCAGTTTGGTTTTAATTAGTTATTTGATGTTATAAAAACAGTGAAAACATTTAAACTTAAACACTTATATTTTTAATACTAAATATGACTTGACTCACCATTAGACAGGTCCAACGTGAGGGGAACACTCCATCCTGTTGAATTCTGCCGTGCACCTTTCAGTCGGCCCTGACACCAGTAACTGCCGCTCACATGTGACCCCACACTGATCCTGAATTCCTTTGTGTTGGGAGGTGCATGTGAGCTGGTTGCTGTCCATTCATACTCCCACTCAGAGTCTCCTCCCTGGATCTCACACCTCAGTGTGACGGTTTCTCCTCTGTATCTGTTCGGCCAGTTGGGTTGAAGAGTCACAGCAGCTCTGTTGTGGACTATTCATATTCACCAGTAAAGATAGAATAACAGCTTGTATCAGCATCAACCTTTACGTAATCTCAACAAACAGTCATGAACGCAGAATGGATTTTCTCCGCACTCACCAATTTCATGAATCCTGACTGAGTGACTGTACTCGGTGTAGTAAACTGGATCTCCTCTTCCTCCTCTGCACCAGTACTGTCCTTCACGTGAGGCACTAGCACTTTGTCCATCTGACTTGAAATCCTCATCCGTCAGGGGCTCCGAGGTTTTCTCACCTCTGTACCAATAATAATTCCAGCCAGGTGATGAAGGTCCCACGGAGCAGGTCAGGAGCACACTGCCCCCTACTGGAAAGGCTCTGTGGTCAGCACGCAGGTTAGCCGCTGGTCTTTCTGTTAATGTTAAAAACACTTTGACATTTAGTCCATTTCATGTGAGTTGAATGAAATGAGTAGAACATGTATCTCCTTTAGTCTTCTGCAGTCGTACAAACTAAAACAGCCGTAAAAGCAAAAGAACAAAATGCTTTGGCCCAGATTATACCACCTGTTGCCATATCAGAGCCACAAGTTAGCCACAGCAGTACCGTACATTAACCAAAGGTGCCAAACGTGGCCCAGATTCGTTCTGATCTATTTGAACCACATTCACCACGTGGACCACTTTAGGTTCACATCCAGATCACACTTTGCCTAGAGCACCGCATGTTTACCATAAAGACCCAGGTTTGTTCTGGGATAGTTGGGCCACATCAGCTCTTTAACAAGTGGACGAGTTCAGGCTCGGATCCATTCTGTCCACAGGAAAGCTAGAGGAGCCGCATCACTGCCTGAAGTGGCCCACATCCATCTGGTCTGAAGGTGCTGAGCATAGACCGTGTATAAAGATGGACGACATCACAGCTCCACATCAGTTCGCCCCCTGGTGGCTGGCTGCAGTATAGGTCAAATTATCTCAGGAAGAAAGGAAGTTCTTGTACCTCTGATGTACTGTATGTTCAAGTTTTGGGTTGAACTGAATTAGTTCTTGACGTTATAAAAACAGGGTGAAACATCTTGACTGACAGCTGAGGCTGACTCACGATTGGTCGTGTATCGGCAGGACCTCGGTCCCAGATCGTTTGTATCCAGGATATTTTGGTTTGGATTCTGAACAGCAATTGTTTCCTCCCAGATGAGAATAACATCTAAACATCGGTGAACGTCATCTTACTCGCCAATAGGCTGATCGCAACAACGAGATAAATATCGGTAAGATGTTCAGCTTTTGAATCGGTGCATCCCTCGTTACTTTTTGGTTGTATTCTATTTTTTATCAGCGCATATGAACATAAATTGAAGGAGACATTTGCCAGTTTCTCAAAACTCAGTCTTTCTCACCAGAAACTGTCAATGTGACGACATCGCTCCACTCGGTTGTGGAAGTCAAGTTCTTCTTGTCTTTAGCCAAACACCTGTAGCTTCCACTGTCGGACGAGGACGCATTGACAATCCTGTGTTCATTGTGTGTTGGAACCGTAGTTGAGTTGGGTTTGGTCCATTCATACTCCCACTCAGTCAGTCCATCTGCAGGGACCTCACACCGGACAGTGATCATCTCACCGCTGAATATCAGAGACCAGTCAGGCTGCAGGGCCACAGACGCCTTGTGGGAAACTGATCACAAATAGAAACACAGAACAGAAGAAAGTAGAATGAACTCAGTACAGCTCATACCTCCACCAAACTTTACAGATACCAGTCCTCTCATCTTTTCATCAGGGAAAATAATCAAAAAGGAATCACACAATCTTAAAGCAAAACACTATGCAACTGTTTAACCTTAAAACAGCAGCTTCCAAGTTAATGTAATGATTCTCTGCCTTAATATGGAGAAAGTTTCCTCCTTCACTCCCTGAACGTCTGTTCTCTGTGACTCTGCTGAGTGGGTTCCATCTCCTGTGAGAAGAACTGACTGAGAGTCAGCTTCAACTGTCACAACCAGCTGCAGTTGAAGAGTGAAGCTGAACTGAGATCAGTTAAAAAGACTCTGAAGTTATTAAAAAATAGCACGTGTGGCTGCAGAGGGCGCTGTTGCTCTGTAAAAGTTACATCGTGTTAAAGAAAGTCTGGATGTTTGGATTCCATCTAAATTTCATTGGTTCTGTCCCAAGTTTCATGGAAATCCATCCAGTAGTTTTTGCGTAATCCTGCTGACAATCAAATAAAGAAAGAAACGTACAGGGACAAAATATAACCTCCACAGCGGAGGTAACTAGTCTTTGGATTTCTAAACTGACTCTTACCTCTGTTCTCTATTGTGACTAGGTTGCTGTCCTCTGTGAAGACAGTTGTGTCTCCTCTCCTTCCTCTGCAGTTGTAGATGCCTTCCTCTGAGATGCTGATTTCATCATCTGTTTCATTATATCTTAGGATCTGAGCTGCAGCGGAGGCTGAGGTTCTTCTGAACCAGTCGTATCTCCACTCAGCGGCGTTATCCACAGAGCAGATCAGTGCTGCGCTTCCCTTTCCTGTGATGGTTGTGTTATGGGCAGTCAGCCTGGGCCTGGGTTTATTGGCTTTCAAAGTGCGTGAGAGAAAATGAAAGACAAATTAAATGGGGAGAAAAGATTAAAGCGTATGAAGCAGAATTTCACTCAGTAGAGGACAAAGTTCTGATCGTAAAATATCTAAGACAGAAAAGGTCTAATGATGAATCTCAACATGTAAAAGGTTCACTGATCCCCACACAGCTGAATGCTTTGGGCCCAGATGTGGCCCACACTGTCACACTGTCATCCAGCCCACACACCTCATGGAACGATGGCACTTGGGCAGTCCACTGCTGTTTGCCAGAGCCGGGCCACAGATAAGCCGTCGCAATACCGTGTGTCACCAAAAGGGCCAAAGGTGGCCCCGATCTGTTATGTGCTGTTTGAGCCATGTTCACCATTCATGGACCACTTGAGGTCCACATCCAGATCACACTTTGCCTACAGCACCTGATGTGTGCCAAAAAGACCCAGGTTTGTTTTCAGGTATTTGGGCCACATTAGCTGGTTTACATGTGGACCAGTTTAGGTCCACACCCAGATGCTATCTGGGGATTGGGCGGAAATTGGTTTAGTAGTTTTTACGTAATCCTGCCAAGAAAAACAAACAGAAAGAGGTGAAGACGTAACGTCCTCGGTGGAGGTGTTGAAAGATGATTGGACTCACGTGTTACTCTCAGCTGGAAGGCGTCACTCCACTCTGTTGAGGAATACAAGTCCGCTCTGGCCTTACACCAGTACTCTCCACTGTGGAAAACAGAGGCAGTGCCCAGCCTGTATTCACTGTGTGTGGGAGCTGTGTTTGGACCAGTGACTGGTTGGTGGGAGCTTGTTGTCCTCCATTCATATTCCCACTGGGTGTCTCCTCCTCCCTGGATCTCACACCTGACAGAGATCGTCTCACCGCTGAATATCTGAGTCCAGTTGTGTTGCAGCACGACAAAGCTTCTGTTGGACACTGAACATTCAAACACAAATATAAAACCAACAGAGAGAACTGGTTAATATTGCTGCTGATTGGTTCTGTTTCATCGTAGCCAGTCATGAAAGCATGCTACTCACAGGTTTGTTTTTATAATGTCTATGTCAAACAAAAAGCTCAACTTAAGTGAGTGAATGATGTGATTGACTTTCTGTCCGTGTGAACGGTCGACGTAAGGAACTGAGATCAGGTATTTCAGCTTTGACTGCGGAGACTGAACGACGCATTTATTTAGAAGAAGAAACGTGGATTTGTCCGGCTGTCGACACGATGTGGAAAATAAGCTTCATGTTTCTACTGTCCCATTTATTGTGAAGTGCTTTACTTGGTCAGCTCAGCATCTACCCCCCCCCCCCCCGCACAAACAGAACATAGTTAGAGGAAATACCAACCAGACGTTTGTTCTATAAGTTTGCAGTTCATTCATATACTCACTAATCTTAGTAACAACATACACAAAGAAAAATGGGATGAAATATACATATTAATAAAGATAGAGAGCAATAAAGAAAAGAGTTGACTCACATTCAGTGTGTCCACAGGAGAGGAGTGTATTCAGCACTGAAAGAAACATTGGTATCTCATCAGACATTATTAAACCTGCTAAATAATCAAACACAGTACAGACTCTAGTAATAAGTCTATTAGTAAGTACTGTTATATTGTAAAAGCGAGTATGAGCAGTAGAATTAAAACTACCCATCAAAGAAATTGTACAAAAGTATGAAATGGCTTGAGAATCAATAACCCGATGAATAAAAGAAGTTAAAATATCAGTAATCTACTGTGTTTGATCCATTTATCTGAATTCATGTGGATCAGATGATTGTTTCTCTGATAATCATCGGGACAATATTCACAGCAGTAACTTTAAAGTCTATAATTCCCATTAGATCATCACAATGTTTGATTTGTTTCTAAATCAACTTTTCTTATATCAAATTATCTTTTGGCAAATAAATCAATGAACCAGGTATAAAATTGGTCTTTTTTCATGTGTCGTGCATCAAATAATAAATTTAAAGAAAATATAGTTTCCACTTTCTAACGGTTCTCCAACAATCACAATTTAGTCTCAAATAAAAGTTATTTAAGTGCATGTAACAGAATACATGCGGCTGGTTACCTCTGCACATAGATAAAGACATTTCAGTTTCAGCGGCCGTTGCTGTGGTTGGACAAACATCTAATAAACACTTTGCATTCATAGAATAAAAGTTAGTGATACTCACAGAATAACGACAGCACACCGAGCACAGAGTGCCCCATGGTCCCATCCAGCAGCGCCACTCAAACACACTTCAAGACAGGTAGAGAATCAGAGGAACACATCTCTTATCAATATGAGAGAGGGAGGTGTTCGTGCACTTCTGTTTTCTGACTCAGTTTGCTTCTTCACAGGAACCTCACACCCCAACTCTGAGGTTGCTTGTACTTTAATACACTTCAGTCCAGTTCAATCAATCTGCAAACACTAATATATCAGTTCTCTAACTGGGAATCATTCACTGGGAAACTGGTGGAAAAGTCCAACATGTTCATTTAAACAAAGTGAAAAACGACCGGCCCCTTTGTCCGTTTCTGCACCAAACTCATTGGGTTCTTGGTTCCATCCTTCTGCCAAGTTTTGTGGATATTGGTTCAGTAGTTTTTGTGTAATCCTGCTGATAAACCAACGAACACAACAATGGACATGGGTGAGAACATGAGCTCCTGGGTGGAGGTAGCGACGGCTTCATGGAGATCAGAAGATAATATATCAATTGATTGAGTCTTTTCAGGATCCTTCCTCTGACTCTAGATGCTCTGCATGAAGACTGCTGCTTCAAATGCAGACTTTTAAAGAGCATGTATCTATGATGTCTGAAATGCTGGTGATCACCTTCAATCACAGTGTGAATAAGAGCAGAACAAGAACCATGTGCAGCAGGAGTTTTAATTCATCACATTCACTTTTACCCAAACTACAAATAGAACTGTAATTAAATGTAAAAAGACTTTTGATGCCTGGAAAAGTGACCGTGTGATGAAATTCTGACTCCTGCTTAGTCACAGCAGAAACTGGTTTGAAGAAGTTGAGGTGATGCTGAGTCACAATCAGATGATGAAATTCAGCTCCACTTCCTCCTCAATTGTTGCGATGATGGCTGAGGTTCCATGTTTACTGGGTAAATAAACTAGAGTCAGCTGGACATTGTCTCATTGCATTTCGTTCAGTTGTGTTTCAGCTCAGTGGGACGACACAGTCAGAGCTCCACTCTACACATTGATATATGAATGAATCATAAAAGTACAATAAAAAGGTCAAATCATAAACTGTACACAAACACTTTATCACCAGTACAAAGCATATTCAAGTAAATAAACCCCAGAAATCTCATTGTAACAAATCATGAATATGAAAAGTCGTGAAGAAATAAAGAAATGTGCGTCTATGGAAATGTGTAAAACGTGTTGCAGATGCCAGCTTCACATTTCATGTGAAACACTGTGCACATGAAAAATCCCTTCATGCACCAGTGTGTTAGTGGTTCTGTGTGTGTTTATGGCATCATGGATTTAAGACCTTTGGCAATAAATGGCAAAAAGGTGAAAGTGCAGAATAAAAGTGGATGATTTCACACACAGAGGAAAAGTAAGAGATCAGGGGAATAAAACAAACAACCTGCTGGACGTCAGAGGAAGTCGAGATGATGACGTCACATGAAATAGAGTGAAGCAGCAGCTCAAGGTCAACTTTATTATCCCCAAGAGTCCGTTTGTGTTACAGCCAGCAGAGAATAAAGGAAACTCATAATTCTATACACACAACGCACATGTACATAAGGGCCTGTAGATCACATGATGCTTTAATGAGGCCGACGGTCACAGGGACCAATGAGTTCTTACGTCTCAAAGTCTTTCATCTTGGTTAGATTCTATAGATCTGTGAGCAGAATCCACATGAAACCTTCTCCCCTTGTGATAGACGTTTATCGCTGGTGGACCTTTGCACAAACAGCATCAGTGTCGGCTTCAGATGTGAGTTTGTTGTCGATTGTCGTTCCCAGAGATTTGACCGACAACTTCAACAGCTCGGCCATGGATAAAAACAGAGGGAATCGGTGGAGGCTACTTCCTGAAGTGGATTATCATGTCTTTAGTCCTGGACACATTACACAAGTCGTTAAAATCCTCCGTCACCGACAGAAAATCGACCTCGAAGGTGAAACGATGATGATCTGTGTGTTTTCTCCATAATCCAGATGGGAAATAGTCCCGCCCCCTAGTGTTTGACTGACAGAAGTGATAAACTTAGCTTAGCTTAGCTTAGCTCAGTTTAGCAAAAGCTAGAAACAGGCAAACACCCAAACACCAGCACCTCTGAAGATCAGTGAGGTTATAAATTATGAAATATCATGTTTGCTCAAAACAGCAAACAATGTTCTGACCTTGTTTCAGTTGACTTTTAAAAAACGGTTCACAAACCTTCACTTCACGTACAAAGATAAGTTTGGTTTAATAAACTCGGGACTGAATCTTTTACAGCTTCACGTAAGCTTCATGGTGATTAGACCGGGTCGATGGAGGCAACGCTGCAGGACGTCTGCACTCGAGCCTGGAGAAGTCGACATGTGGATTTGTCTCTGAACGGGACAACAGACAGGAAAGTTCCGGGCTGCTGTTGTTACCACGAGGTCTATGGATCAAGCGGGCGGGGCCTGGATGGCGTTTTGCCTTTGGGCGCCAGGTTTGGGACACCTGCTCTGGGCTCAGTTGGCAGATGGACGGTGACTGCTGTTGGCTGCTGCTGTTGAATCGTGGCGACTGGCAGAGCAGCTGGGTTCTGGGTGGTTTTGTGAGGATCTGGATGGACTGCAGAAAGATGTCGGCTGGTCGGGTTGACAAACCACAGAACTGAGCTCATGTCGGAGGTTGGACCTGAGGTCGGGCCCCTGGCTCACCTGATCAAATGTGCGGCTGGTGACTCGGTCTTTCTGCAACATGAGAAACTGAAGCTCCGACGAATCATTGTCTGTAGTTTCATCTGTCACCACACGGGGCAGTGATGCTGCGTGAAAACACAACCAGAAGCTGTTGGTGAAGAAAATGTTGGAGCAAGTCTTTATATACAGACGCTGGTTGTCTTTATATACAGACGCTGGTTGTCTTTATATACAGTCACTGATCATCTTTATATACAGTCACTGATGGTCTTTATATACAGTCACTGATCCTCTTTATATACAGTCACTGATCCTCTTTATATACAGTCACTGATGGTCTTTATATACAGTCACTGATCATCTTTATATACAGTCACTGATGGTCTTTATATACAGACGCTGGTTGTCGACTGATTTATTGGTTGATAAGAATTGGCAGATATCAGCTGTTCAGTGACGTGTTGCATCAGAGTTTATTTCCTGATCCACACAGAAGAAAAACTTTTATTTTAAAGAAGCAGAACATATTCATTCATGTTCTATATATTTGGCTGCATTTGTGTTTTATTTTCATTTATAGCTATTTATGATAAAGTTTCTGGTTAAACGCCCCAATTACATTTCTTTTTCATCAGGGTTTGATGAGATTATTGCAAAAGATAATTCATAGATAAAATCAAAAGCTGCAGCGCCACCATGTGGCTGATGATGTTCACTTGCAGGTGGGAGAAAAGTGTTCCCACTGAGACAAAGGTTTAAATGTACAACAGAAGAGTTTCCTGCCACAATAAAACACAAACCTTCTTGTCTTCACTTGAAAGCCGGAGTCATCGGTCAGAACAGAGACGTCATGTGGAGGAAAAATCCAGCAGCTGCAGAGCTTCACTGTGCAAAGACCAGCTGACAACTGCAGACATGAGGAACTGGCTGATCAGACACTGGTGGGACCGAAAGAAAACTCCCACACAGGAAGTCAAACTGAGGACACTTAAGGTGAGGGATTTCAAAATAAAACAGGACATATGGACAGAGTCCAGGTGGGATTTCACAGTTTAATAAAGATAAAACAAAGAACACATTCAATTATATATTTGAATTATAATCTGTTACAGTTCATCACATTTCAAAACAAAAAGCTAAACTGTCTGCAGACGAGTGTTTTCATCAAACAGAGAATTACGAGCCATGGAAATAATCACACATAACCACAGACTGTATATGGAACATAACACACAGCCAGACGAGGTCCTGTCTCACATCGTCCTCCATTGAGTCATTGGTGAATAATAACAAAGACATATATATACGTACGAATGGAAAACATCACAGGTTGCATTCAAACCTTTGTTGCATGACTGCGGCAAAAATATACAGAATAAGCTTTTTTTAGTGGCCAATGCCGATACCGATATCAAGGAGTAAAAAACTATCACTTATATATAAAATTGGCAATAATAAGTAAAACAATATTTTTTAAAGAAATCAAGATAAATTGAAAGAAAACACAAATACGACAGAATATATAGAACTTGAATTAAGACAAAAAAATGTTCAATGTAAAATATAATCATAATGCACATTGTTTATCCTGTAAAATAAACCTTTTCATATCGGTGCATATCTTAAAAGGCCCATATCAGCCAATTGAAATATTGAACGTAAACACAAAAGCAAATATCACAGCATTTCTTTTTTCATTGATCCTGAAATTCAATCCAGATCATGTCGTTCTTTCCAATGAGCTGTTACAAAACTGGTGAGTCTAATATGTGAAGGTGTTTGAGGATGAATGTTGGTTTTCATGTTCTTGTTTTCTGGAGGATGCACCATTCATAGTGCTCCTGAAACAAAGTGACAATAACTGCAAATTTCTGAAATACACACTTGATACTTCAACCCTACAACATGATCAAGGCCGTTCATAGTTTTACACAAAGGATTTGAAATTTGAGACACCAACTGAACTGCATACTTATCGTACAAGAACTATTTAATAATGATATGATGGAGTTTCAGTTGAGGTTTATGTCAAATGCACATGAGCCAGAAGCTGAACAGCCAGTTGTTAATATTTGTACCTGAAGCTGAATGTGGATTTTCATTATCGTAGTCAGACCTCTCCTCTGGATCACCTCGGGTTCCTGTGAAGACAGAAAACCACTTGAGAAGGTTGAGAACCTGTTTTATTCATTTAGTTGATCTCGTTGCCACTCTAATATCTCTATCACAACCAGCATCACCAGCTTCAGGTGCTCCACACGTGTTCCAATGCAGATGAACGTCCTTGTTGTTCAAACATTAAATGGGCGCAGCAAAACCGATCCCTGGTTCAGTTTGATCTGGGTCTGACTACATTCTGGTGCACTGGTCTGGAGCCGGGTCTGAGGAACCTTTCCACCTGTAACTCTGCTTCAGACTCAACTGAAAAGTCCAAATGTCTGTCTTTGGACCATGTGACTAAAATGAGATGTTGGAAAACCACGCGTGTGTATTGATGTCATGACATCGTGTTGGACATTTCTGTACTCATCTGCCCGTCCACCTGAAATCAGAAGGTTTTTCATTTAGGACTTCTCTGCAGGAGGCACATTTTATACTGTACCTTCCTCCGTGTCTCCTCTGATTGATTCATAGATGCAGTTGTCACCTACGAGTCAATAAAAAATCAAATCAACATGAAATGTAATTGGAAACTTTGTGACTAGGTTCTTCTGAAAAGCAACAACTTAGAAATAGCTGTGAAGGCATTCAGTAGGAGAAGGAAGGCTGACCGTGGAGAAGAGACGAGGACACTTGCAGTTGGTTTTCATCGGGGTGGACAGGTGGGTCTGAGCTCTGATTGGTTCTCAGAGACTGGCTGAGCCTGAAACAGTCAAACAATCAGAAGTGAATGAAAAAGAAAAAGTAAAGTATTGCTGTTTTGTTGAAGATGAAACAAGAGAGAGTGGAACCAACCTGTCACAACACAGATCTGTGAAAAAGACAATAATGATCACGTTACATGATTTTATTTTTCAACCTCTGCTCCATGATTCTTAATATACAGAATAAGCTTTTTTTAGGGGCCAATGCCGATACCGATATCAAGGAGTAAAAAACTATCACTTATATATAAAATTGGCAATAAAGTTTACTTATAACAATATTTTTTAAAGAAATAAAGATAAATTGAAAGAAAACACAAATACGACAGAATATATAGAACTTGAATTAAGACAAAAAAATGTTCAATGTAAAATATAATCATAATGCACATTGTTTATCCTGTAAAATAAACCTTTTCATATCGGTGCATATCTTAAAAGGCCCATATCAGCCAATTGAAATATTGAACGTAAACACAAAAGCAAATATCACAGCATTTCTTTTTTCATTGATCCTGAAATTCAATCCAGATCATGTCGTTCTTTCCAATGAGCTGTTACAAAACTGGTGAGTCTAATATGTGAAGGTGTTTGAGGATGAATGTTGGTTTTCATGTTCTTGTTTTCTGGAGGATGCACCATTCATAGTGCTCCTGAAACAAAATGACAATAACTGCAAATTTCTGAAGTACACACTTGATACTTCAACCCTACAACATGATCAAGGCCGTTCATAGTTTTACACAAAGGATTTGAAATTTGAGACACCAACTGAACTGCATACTTATCGTACAAGAACTATTTAATAATGATATGATGGAGTTTCAGTTGAGGTTTATGTCAAATGCACATGAGCCAGTAGCTGAACAGCCAGTTGTTAATATTTGTACCTGAAGCTGAATGTGGATTTTCATTAACGTAGTCAGACCTCTCCTCTGGATCACCTCGGGTTCCTGTGAAGACAGAAAACCACTTGAGAAGGTTGAGAACCTGTTTTATTCATTTAGTTGATCTCGTTGCCACTCTAATATCTCTATCACAACCAGCATCACCAGCTTCAGGTGCTCCACACGTGTTCCAATGCAGATGAACGTCCTTGTTGTTCAAACATTAAATGGGCGCAGCAAAACCGATCCCTGGTTCAGTTTGATCTGGGTCTGACTACATTCTGGTGCACTGGTCTGGAGCCGGGTCTGAGGAACCTTTCCACCTGTAACTCTGCTTCAGACTCAACTGAAAAGTCCAAATGTCTGTCTTTGGACCATGTGACTAAAATGAGATGTTGGAAAACCACGCGTGTGTGTTGATGTCATGACATCGTGTTGGACATTTCTGTACTCATCTGCCCGTCCACCTGAAATCAGAAGGTTTTTCATTTAGGACTTCTCTGCAGGAGGCACATTTTATACTGTACCTTCCTCCGTGTCTCCTCTGATTGATTCATAGATGCAGTTGTCACCTACGAGTCAATACAAAATCAAATCAACATGAAATGTAATTGGAAACTTTGTGACTAGGTTCTTCTGAAAAGCAACAACTTAGAAATAGCTGTGAAGGCATTCAGTAGGAGAAGGAAGGCTGACCATGGAGAAGAGACGAGTACACTTGCAGTTGGATTTCATCGGGGTGGACAGGTGGGTCTGAGCTCTGATTGGTTCTCAGAGACTGGCTGAGCCTGAAACAGTCAAACAATCAGAAGTGAATGAAAAAGAAAAAGTAAAGTATTGCTGTTTTGTTGAAGATGAAACAAGAGAGAGTGGAACCAACCTGTCACAACACAGATCTGTGAAAAAGACGATAATGATCACGTTACATGATTTTATTTTTCAACCTCTGCTCCATGACTATCGTGACAATAGTTTGGAATAAGTTTGATTTAAATGAAATGAACAAGAGCAGCTCTCACTCTTTGAATTCCTGCACCAACACAACAGCAGCAGCGAGAGGAGGAGAATCAGTGTGATGCCACCAACCAGCCCAACGACCAGTGACACAGGAGACGCAGAGGGAGGTGCTGCAGGATTAACGGGATCAGACGAGGAGCAGTGAGGAGCAAAGGCAGATCCATGACGTGGAAAAATATAGAACCAACACTTCAGCAGATATTTTGATGTGAAAAAAAACAACTTTGTGAATAAGTTTTGTACTTGAAGTAATATTTCAATATGTGCAAAAAAGGTTTGTAGTTGTAGAAATACTTTGTATATGTGTAAAAAAAAGTTTCCAGCTGTAAAAATATGTGTAAAGTTTTATAAGTGTATTGACCAAGTGGACCTGGTGGTTAGAAGCCGTCTCAGTGAAAATACTGAGTAGAAAAGTTTTGAATCTACTTCTCAACCTGGAGACTCCTTTTCTACCTCATATTGATCACACTCACATTTTACTGACATCCAACTCTTCCGTGAGAAGACTCCTGAATGTTCACACTTGTAGAAACCTTCATCTGACTTTGACACAGCTGAGATTTCCAGTTTCCCTCTGACATCCCTTCGGAGGAGTTCACCATTTTTGTAGAAAGAGAAGTTGGAATAGAGGTTTGTTCTGAACGATGAGCAGCGGAGAGTAACGGACTGTCCCTCAGTCACAGGATGGACAGGGCTCTCCAGGATAACACCACCTGGAACTGTAAACAGTTAAAAAACCATCAACAATGTGAACAACCTGATAATTCAGCTCGTATATAAACAGCATGAGTCTAAATATTAGATGTTAAAGTGGAGCCAAAGTCCTTCAATGCACTTTTTGTCAAATTCTGCTCCTCACGTCCGTGAGCTGTACGATGTGTGTGCGCTGGAAAAACATCTGGTTTAAATACACAGCCCTGGCTTCAAGAGCAGGACGTCTGAGCTCAAGCAGGGTCGAGTTGAGTGTGAGAGCAGGGTTTTGAGTGAGAGCATCACAAAATCTGAATGTGACATCAATAAGTCCTGCTCTCAAACCAAGAGACCTCCCTCTTGAGTAAAGAGAGGGAAACAGCCTCCGAATGGCGCTGTGGGCTGTGGCGTCCACACAGTTACGTGATGTCTGCTTGTTTAACGGCAGACGGACACACTCTCGCAGCTGATTCTGGTCGTTGAACGTGTGGTTTGTGTAAATAAAGAGGGTGAATTTCATCCACAGATCATGTTTGAGGTGATGCACCTTGGTAAATGTGGGGGGTGCAGCTCCTGAAGGAGCAGTGAAGGGAGGCAGTGCTCCCCACTTTCAGTTACTCTACCTTTAACTCACATTATGGGATGTTGGAAACATGCACAGTGTGAATAGATTCAATGAAAAACTACAACCTGAAGAGATGTTGACTGCGTTGCTGAGCTCTGATCCAGATCCACAGCAGTAAACTGCAGAACGAAAATAATGCCTTTCCATGGGCCATGTGAACCTTGTCTTGTGAGAGCTGCACTCTAACAATAGTACTTGGTCTCCAGTAAACCTCCACAATCTCAGCTCATCAGAGTTTCCCTCGCAGGTCAGAAGGATCCTGTCACCAAAGTTGTGCTGCACTGAGTCCGGACTCACTGTGAGAGACACTGACGAATAGGAATCTGCAAAACGTGACATGAAGTATGAAACATCAACTAATGGTTTAAATTAGTCGAGCATTAAAAACGTGAAGCCATCAGCAGAGACTCCATCTCAGTCACATCTTGTTTTTGGGAATAAGGTCATAATATTACGAGAATACATTTGTAATGTTTCCAGATTAAAGGTGTCATTTGAGGCTTTGCGTCATTTTACAGGGGAAACGTCAGAAGGACGACATCGTTTGTTGACATCACAGTGACATCATGATGATGTCAGTCCGAGCATATGATCATAAATAATATCAACTTCAAGTCAGTCCTATAGGATGCACACAAAAAATCATTTCATGTGACATTAGATTTTGGGGAATGATTCTCTGATCAATATAAACTTTAGATTGTCTCTCTAACCCTGTATTTGTCTTGACCTTTGACCTATCACCTCTAAAAGTGAATCACCTGGAGGAACCAGCCAAAGTCATGTTCCCCAAGTAACTGACCGACTGAAGAGACAACATCTGCTTCAAGAGAAAGAAACAAACTCACCTCCAGACCAGACCCACTTTGGATCACTGTACTCAGTGTAAAACACGGGGTCTCCTCTTCCAGCTCGACATGCATAACCTGCTGACTCCGTCTGGCCTCTGATGACGGAGGAGTTTTGTTCAGTCCCTCCGTTGCTTCCTGGGAGCAGCTCATAACGGTACTGGTCAGAAATGTCCATAGGACCCATCCTATCTAGAAATGACTGTGGACAGCTGGGGAGTTGATTCAAACTACTCAGGTCAAGTCTGTACCAGGAGAACCTCCATCCTGCAGCCGGATGTGGAACCCCACAGGTGAGAGTCACTGAGGCTCCAGGAGTCAGCCATGACGGAGACACAGTGACGACAGGTCGTGGTGCAGTGGCTGAAACGGAACATCGTCAGAACAAAAACACGTCTTCATGTTTGTCTAGAGATGTTCATTTTGGAACCAATGCAATTTCTGGATGCTACACATTCAGCCATCGACATGACTGCCCCCAAAAGTGAAGCCAAATTATAACAATGGCCCCCTGGTGGCTGCCTGCAGTATATGTCAACCATGGTTTCTTTCATTGGAGTTTGTTCACGTGTTCATGTTTCTGATCAGTTTGGTTTTAATTAGTTATTTGATGTTATAAAAACAGTGAAACGTCATGATTGACAGCTGACTCTGACTCGCGATTGGTCGAGCACATGTATGGGCGGGACCTCGATACCCCCGCTCCACACCTCCATCAGGATTTCACAGACTCTGGCTCTAAATGACCTGAAAAGTGCAAGATGGCTGGTACCCGGGATATTTTGGCTTCTCTTTTGTACATGTGCATTGAACACATATAAACTTTGTAATATTTAAACTTAAACACATATTTTTAATACTAAATATGACTTGACTCACCGTTAGACAACGTGAGGGGAACACTCCATCCTGTTGAATTCTGCCGTGCACCTTTCAGTCGGCCCTGACACCAGTAACTGCCGCTCACATGTGACCCCACACTGATCCTGAATTCCTTTGTGTTGGGAGGTGCATGTGAGCTGGTTGCTGTCCATTCATACTCCCACTCAGAGTCTCCTCCCTGGATCTCACACCCCAGTGTGACGGTTTCTCCTCTGTATCTGTTCGGCCAGTTGGGTTGAAGAGTCACAGCAGCTCTGTTGTGGACTATTCATATTCACCAGTAAAGATAGAATAACAGCTTGTATCAGCATCAACCTTTACGTAATCTCAACAAACAGTCATGAACGCAGAATGGATTTTCTCCGCACTCACCAATTTCATGAATCCTGACTGAGTGACTGTACTCGGTGTAGTAAACTGGATCTCCTCTTCCTCCTCTGCACCAGTACTGTCCTTCACGTGAGGCACTAGCACTTTGTCCATCTGACTTGAAATCCTCATCCGTCAGGGGCTCCGAGGTTTTCTCACCTCTGTACCAATAATAATTCCAGCCAGGTGATGAAGGGCCCACGGAGCAGGTCAGGAGCACACTGCCCCCTACTGGAAAGGCTCTGTGGTCAGCACGCAGGTTAGCCGCTGGTCTTTCTGTTAATGTTAAAAACACTTTGACATTTAGTCCATTTCATGTGAGTTGAATGAAATGAGTAGAACATGTATCTTCTTTAGTCTTCTGCAGTCGTACAAACTAAAACAGCAGTAAAAGCAAAAGTACAGAATGCTTTGGCCCAGATTATACCACCTGTTGCCATATCAGAGCCACAAGTTAGCCACAGCCGTACCGTACATTAACCAAAGGTGCCAAACGTGGCCCAGATTCGTTCTGATCTATTTGAACCACATTCACCACGTGGACCACTTTAGGTTCACATCCAGATCACACTTTGCCTAGAGCACCGCATGTTTACCATAAAGACCCAGGTTTGTTCTGGGATAGTTGGGCCACATCAGCTCTTTAACAAGTGGACGAGTTCAGGCTCGGATCCATTCTGTCCACAGGAAAGCTAGAGGAGCCGCATCACTGCCTGAAGTGGCCCACATCCATCTGGTCTGAAGGTGCTGAGCATAGACCGTGTATAAAGATGGACGACATCACAGCTCCACATCAGTTCGCCCCCTGGTGGCTGGCTGCAGTATAGGTCAAATTATCTCAGGAAGAAAGGAAGTTCTTGTACCTCTGATGTACTGTATGTTCAAGTTTTGGGTTGAACTGAATTAGACTCACGATTGGTCGTGTATCGGCAGGACCTCGGTCCCAGATCGTTTGTATCCAGGATATTTTGGTTTGGATTCTGAACAGCAATTGTTTCCTCCCAGATGAGAATAACATCTAAACATCGGTGAACGTCATCTTACTCGCCAATAGGCTGATCGCAACAACGAGATGAATATCGGTAAGATGTTCAGCTTTTGAATCGGTGCATCCCTCGTTACTTTTTGTTGTATTCTATTTTTTATCAGCGCATATGAACATAAATTGAAGGAGACATTTGCCAGTTTCTCAAAACTCAGTCTTTCTCACCAGAAACTGTTAATGTGACGTCATCGCTCCACTCGGTTGTGGAATTCAAGTTCTTCTTGTCTTTAGCCAAACACCTGTAGCTTCCACTGTCGGACGAGGACGCATTGACAATCCTGTGTTCATTGTGTGTTGGAACCGTAGTTGAGTTGGGTTTGGTCCATTCATACTCCCACTCAGTCAGTCCATCTGCAGGGACCTCACACCGGACAGTGATCATCTCACCGCTGAATATCAGAGACCAGTCAGGCTGCAGGGCCACAGACGCCTTGTGGGAAACTGATCACAAATAGAAACACAGAACAGAAGAAAGTAGAATGAACTCAGTACAGCTCATACCTCCACCAAACTTTACAGATACCAGTCCTCTCATCTTTTCATCAGGGAAAATAATCAAAAAGGAATCACACAATCTTAAAGCAAAACACTATGCAACTGTTTAACCTTAAAACAGCAGCTTCCAAGTTAATGTAATGATTCTCTGCCTTAATATGGAGAAAGTTTCCTCCTTCACTCCCTGAACGTCTGTTCTCTGTGACTCTGCTGAGTGGGTTCCATCTCCTGTGAGAAGAACTGACTGAGAGTCAGCTTCAACTGTCACAACCAGCTGCAGTTGAAGAGTGAAGCTGAACTGAGATCAGTTAAAAAGACTCTGAAGTTATTAAAAAATAGCACGTGTGGCTGCAGAGGGCGCTGTTGCTCTGTAAAAGTTACATCGTGTTAAAGAAAGTCTGGATGTTTGGATTCCATCTAAATTTCATTGGTTCTGTCCCAAGTTTCATGGAAATCCATCCAGTAGTTTTTGCGTAATCCTGCTGACAATCAAATAAAGAAAGAAACGTACAGGGACAAAATATAACCTCCACAGCGGAGGTAACTAGTCTTTGGATTTCTAAACTGACTCTTACCTCTGTTCTCTATTGTGACTAGGTTGCTGTCCTCTGTGAAGACAGTTGTGTCTCCTCTCCTTCCTCTGCAGTTGTAGATGCCTTCCTCTGAGATGCTGATTTCATCATCTGTTTCATTATATCTTAGGATCTGAGCTGCAGCGGAGGCTGAGGTTCTTCTGAACCAGTCGTATCTCCACTCAGCGGCGTTATCCACAGAGCAGATCAGTGCTGCGCTTCCCTTTCCTGTGATGGTTGTGTTATCGGCAGTCAGCCTGGGCCTGGGTTTATTGGCTTTCAAAATGCGTGAGAGAAAATGAAAGACAAATTAAATGGGGAAAAAAGATTAAAGCGTATGAAGCAGAATTTCACTCAGTAGAGGACAAAGTTCTGATCGTAAAATATATAAGACAGAAAAGGTCTAATGATGAATCTCAACATGTAAAAGGTTCATTGATCCCCACACAGCTGAATGCTTTGGGCCCAGATGTGGCCCACACTGTCACACTGTCATCCAGCCCACACACCTCATGGAACGATGGCACTTGGGCAGTCCACTGCTGTTTGCCAGAGCCGGGCCACAGATAAGCCGTCGCAATACCGTTTGTCACCAAAAGGGCCAAAGGTGGCCCCGATCTGTTATGTGCTGTTTGAGCCATGTTCACCATTCATGGACCACTTGAGGTCCACATCCAGATCACACTTTGCCTACAGCACCTGATGTGTGCCAAAAAGACCCAGGTTTGTTTTAAGGTATTTGGGCCACATTAGCTGGTTTACATGTGGACCAGTTTAGGTCCACACCCAGATGCTATCTGGGGATTGGGCGGAAATTGGTTTAGTAGTTTTTACGTCATCCTGCCAAGAAAAACAAACAGAAAGAGGTGAAGACGTAACGTCCTCGGTGGAGGTGTTGAAAGATGATTGGACTCACGTGTTACTCTCAGCTGGAAGGCATCACTCCACTCTGTTGAGGAATACAAGTCCGCTCTGGCCTTACACCAGTACTCTCCACTGTGGAAAACAGAGGCAGTGCCCAGCCTGTATTCACTGTGTGTGGGAGCTGTGTTTGGACCAGTGACTGGTTGGTGGGAGCTTGTTGTCCTCCATTCATATTCCCACTGGGTGTCTCCTCCTCCCTGGATCTCACACCTGACAGAGATCGTCTCACCGCTGAATATCTGAGTCCAGTTGTGTTGCAGCACGACAAAGCTTCTGTTGGACACTGAACATTCAAACACAAATATAAAACCAACAGAGAGAACTGGTTAATATTGCTGCTGATTGGTTCTGTTTCATCGTAGCCAGTCATGAAAGCATGCTACTCACAGGTTTGTTTTTATAATGTCTATGTCAAACAAAAAGCTCAACTTAAGTGAGTGAATGATGTGATTGACTTTCTGTCCGTGTGAACGGTCGACGTAAGGAACTGAGATCAGGTATTTCAGCTTTGACTGCGGAGACTGAACGACGCATTTATTTAGAAGAAGAAACGTGGATTTGTCCGGCTGTCGACACGATGTGGAAAATAAGCTTCATGTTTCTACTGTCCCATTTATTGTGAAGTGCTTTACTTGGTCAGCTCAGCATCTACCCCCCCGCACAAACAGAACATAGTTAGAGGAAATACCAACCAGACGTTTGTTCTATAAGTTTACAGTTCATTCATATACTCACTAATCTTAGTAACAACATACACAAAGAAAAATGGGATGAAATATACATATTAATAAAGATAGAGAGCAATAAAGAAAAGAGTTGACTCACATTCAGTGTGTCCACAGGAGAGGAGTGTATTCAGCACTGAAAGAAACATTGGTATCTCATCAGACATTATTAAACCTGCTAAATAATCAAACACAGTACAGACTCTAGTAATAAGTCTATTAGTAAGTACTGTTATATTGTAAAAGCGAGTATGAGCAGTAGTATTAAAACTACCCATCAAAGAAATTGTACAAAAGTATGAAATGGCTTGAGAATCAATAACCCGATGAATAAAAGAAGTTAAAATATCAGTAATCTACTGTGTTTGATCCATTTATCTGAATTCATGTGGATCAGATGATTTTTTCTCTGATAATCATCGGGACAATATTCACAGCAGTAACTTTAAAGTCTATAATTCCCATTAGATCATCACAATGTTTGATTTGTTTCTAAATCAACTTTTCTTATATCAAATTATCTTTTGGCAAATAAATCAATGAACCAGGTATAAAATTGGTCTTTTTTCATGTGTCGTGCATCAAATAATCAATTTAAAGAAAATATAGTTTCCACTTTCTAACGGTTCTCCAACAATCACAATTTAGTCTCAAATAAAAGTTATTTAAGTGCATGTAACAGAATACATGCGGCTGGTTACCTCTGCACATAGATAAAGACATTTCAGTTTCAGCGGCCGTTGCTGTGGTTGGACAAACATCTAATAAACACTTTGCATTCATAGAATAAAAGTTAGTGATACTCACAGAATAACGACAGCACACCGAGCACAGAGTGCCCCATGGTCCCATCCAGCAGCGCCACTCAAACACACTTCAAGACAGGTAGAGAATCAGAGGAACACATCTCTTATCAATATGAGAGAGGGAGGTGTTCGTGCACTTCTGTTTTCTGACTCAGTTTGCTTCTTCACAGGAACCTCACACCCCAACTCTGAGGTTGCTTGTACTTTAATACGCTTCAGTCCAGTTCAATCAATCTGCAAACACTAATATATCAGTTCTCTAACTGGGAATCATTCACTGGGAAACTGGTGGAAAAGTCCAACATGTTCATTTAAACAAAGTGAAAAACGACCGGCCCCTTTGTCCGTTTCTGCACCAAACTCATTGGGTTCTTGGTTCCATCCTTCTGCCAAGTTTTGTGGATATTGGTTCAGTAGTTTTTGTGTAATCCTGCTGATAAACCAACGAACACAACAATGGACATGGGTGAGAACATGAGCTCCTGGGTGGAGGTAGCGACGGCTTCATGGAGATCAGAAGATAATATATCAATTGATTGAGTCTTTTCAGGATCCTTCCTCTGACTCTAGATGCTCTGCATGAAGACTGCTGCTTCAAATGCAGACTTTTAAAGAGCATGTATCTATGATGTCTGAAATGCTGGTGATCACCTTCAATCACAGTGTGAATAAGAGCAGAACAAGAACCATGTGCAGCAGGAGTTTTAATTCATCACATTCACTTTTACCCAAACTACAAATAGAACTGTAATTAAATGTAAAAAGACTTTTGATGCCTGGAAAAGTGACCGTGTGATGAAATTCTGACTCCTGCTTAGTCACAGCAGAATCTGGTTTGAAGAAGTTGAGGTGATGCTGAGTCACAATCAGATGATGAAATTCAGCTCCACTTCCTCCTCAATTGTTGCGATGATGGCTGAGGTTCCATGTTTAATGGGTAAATAAACTAGAGTCAGCTGGACATTGTCTCATTGCATTTCGTTCAGTTGTGTTTCAGCTCAGTGGGACGACACAGTCAGAGCTCCACTCTACACATTGATATATGAATGAATCATAAAAGTACAATAAAAAGGTCAAATCATAAACTGTACACAAACACTTTATCACCAGTTCAAAGCATATTCAAGTAAATAAACCCCAGAAATCTCATTGTAACAAATCATGAATATGAAAAGTCGTGAAGAAATAAAGAAATGTGCGTCTATGGAAATGTGTAAAACGTGTTGCAGATGCCAGCTTCACATTTCATGTGAAACACTGTGCACATGAAAAATCCCTTCATGCACCAGTGTGTTAGTGGTTCTGTGTGTGTTTATGGCATCATGGATTTAAGACCTTTGGCAATAAATGGCAAAAAGGTGAAAGTGCAGAATAAAAGTGGATGATTTCACACACAGAGGAAAAGTAAGAGATCAGGGGAATAAAACAAACAACCTGCTGGACGTCAGAGGAAGTCGAGATGATGACGTCACATGAAATAGAGTGAAGCAGCAGCTCAAGGTCAACTTTATTATCCCCAAGAGTCCGTTTGTGTTACAGCCAGCACAGAATAAAGGAAAGTCATAATTCTATACACACAACGCACCAAATGTAGCCTGAAGGAATCCTCAGGTTCCGAATCAGGCCTGAGAGGATCGGGAAGATTCAGACTTGCATTAATGTGGTCGGATCAGGGTCAAGTCTGAATGGACCAGGTTCTGGCTGAATCAAGTGGGTCGGGATCAAGCCCCATTAAATGTGACTGGGTGGTTCTGGTGTTAATGTGCTGGAATGGACTGGTCTGCATTGGGCTCAGGCCTGAAGGTTCAGACTTTGACTCGGGCCCAAACAGATCAGACTGAATCTCCCTCAGACCAGCATTAAAGTGGCCAGGGCCGGAGTCCAGCTGGATCGGATCGGGTCCTGAATCAACTGGAACTAGGAACAAAGCTCAGGCCGTTCTCTACAACATGTTAGCAACAGGGAGGTTGAAGGTTCTCTATAGAACCGGAGCAAAGCCTTTCTAACTGTAGAAGCATGTGTTTGACTGGACATACACACAAACAGCTCCACGGTGGTGCTGTCTCGAGGGCCGTTCTTCCAAAGCCTCTTGCACTGGTATCTCCCAGCATCAGACAGCTTCAGGCTGGAGATCCTTAACCAGATGTTTCCACTTTTCAGTTCTTTCCAGATGAAGCTCGTCCTGTACTCAAAGTCCGATTTCTTCATCTTGTGAGTCTCGCAGCCATCCCGGTACAGGAAGACGAAGTTTGGCTGCAGGTGTTCGTTGGTCCGCTCCACTGTTGGAAAGTCTCCACCGTCAGTGAGGTTGAAAGTACACAGCAGAGCCACGTCTCCGCCAGCAAAGGCCCAGACCTTCTCTGGACCATCGGCTCCCTCTGGTGGACCATGCACCGAAGATTCACCTAAAAAACAAACAGTACCACGATTCCATTCATTCTTTCACTTGAGCAGAAATGGAACTGCAGCTCGTAGTCAGGCTCTTTGACATGAAATACAACAAGAGTGTGCATCATGTGCATTAGACGCCACCTCATGGTCCTTTTAGATATGAAATGCAGAACATGCTGGTTTCACCTGGTTATTACAACACGACTGTTTCACTGGGTTTCATCTTCTATTCAGCTGATTGTATTTTCAAGCATTTAACTGTGTGCATGTTTGTGCTTCATAACTTCCGGCTCTGCACTACTTAATTTACATGTTCACATGAAGCTCATTTATAGAGTTAGTTATATAAAGTTATTCAGTAAAAATAAAGTCACGCACCTGAACCTGCACAACAAGGGAGCAGAGCTGAAACCAGGAGGAGACGATAAAACATTCATGCAATTAAAATATTACTGATGTAAATAAAATATTACTTAAAAATTAATTTTAAAAGGCGTTGTCCCTTTTTTATTATTATTATTATTCACAAACAAACAACATTTCTGTTATTGGCCTTCTCTGCCATCTAGAGGTTGATGGTGTGTACTGCATCGTGGTGTCTCACCTGTAGAACATGAAGTTAACTCTCAGCTGAACCTTTAAACCACGTGTTGACATTTACATCATTGAAATCAGGTGTTTTATAATCTCGTTTATACACAACATTAACACGAAGATGAAAGAGAAGAATTAGAGACAAACAAGAGGATTGATTATTAAAACCAGGGCAGAAATATAAGAGGGAAAATGTGACAGAACCATTCCATTAAAACTAAAACAGGAAAATGATGAAGATGATGCAGAGGTGGTGTTTTTATCTAGAAGAAACTTTGTGTCTCCATTTCCTCTCGTCTGGATAATTATTGTAACATTCACCTGACAGCTCCGGGTTCTCACAGACTATCTGAACCGTTTACAAAGTTTTATTTGATCTGGTTTCTACTCTTTCCTCATCTATAATATTTCTTATTTCTGTATCTGAGCTGGAATGTTGTGTGACCTTCAAATCGTTTCCTTCAACCCAGGTAAAGATTAAAGGTCAAATAAACCTGAGCAAAGCTGAACAGGGGATTTTTGTGTTGTTCCGTCGTGTAAATTCAAAGAAACAGAAGAGGAACAAACGTTCGTATTAAAGGTGAAAGAATCGATACGGTCACTGAATATAATTTGTTAGCGTGATGCTGGAGGATGCTTTGCGTTTTAGAAAACAGCCTCATCTATATTCATATTTCTACTGTTATTGTAGAATAACAGTAGAAATATCACCTAATATCACCTTATCTTACCTTATCTTACCATATCTCATTGTAATACCTTATCTCATCTGATCTCATCTGATTATATGTCATCTGAAGCTATGGTGGAGTGAGTCATGATGTGTTTCAGTGTCCATGGTCCCTTTCAAACCAAACAGGTGAACTTTACAGAGGATGTTGTCATGGAAACGGACTCAGTTGAACAGAACTAAACCTTGTCATCAGTTTTCATCAAACCAGTTTCTCCAGCTGCGTCCAGTTGGGTCCAGATGAGTCCAGCTGTGTCCAATCAGCTGATGGGAGTCTATATGTGCACGCGCTCCTCACTTCCCCTCACTTGGCCGGTGTCGTGTCTCCAGGTCACGAGCTGCGGAAAAAGACGCAGAACAAACTCAACTCGACGCAGAAAACGACGCAGAAAACGCGCCGCTGCGACAGAAAGTGAATCAAAGAAGAACAAAGTTTCCTCTTCGGGAGGAAGAAGCCGCTCGTGACGTCACACGCCGGAAACTCCACCACGACGACCCCTGATGGGCGCGTGGGAGCAGCGGGTCGTAGTTTAACTTCGTTTTTGTTTTCACGTTATTAGAAAGTTCTTCGCGTCTTTTTAACGTTTTTCTTATTTAAACGGTTTCATCGTGGACACACGACGGGGTCGAGCACGTCCAGGTCCGACCTTCCTCATCACAGGTGAGTGACGTCACGTGCCTTTTTTATTGAGTTTTTATTTTAACTAAAGTTTCTATAAATTATTCTTTAAGTACATTTAACAAGGTACAATACAGTAGTCTAATAAAATGCTGTGAAATAACATATTTAAAGTACAAATAAAGAAGTACAATAAAATTAATGGATTCAATGAAGTAGAACATTTTGGAATAAAATTTATAAAAATAAATTCAAATATATAAAGTTAAATGGAGTAAATTGAAACGGGAGTTAAATATAATAAAGGGGAATTTAAATCGAGTGAATTAAATCTACTAAAGAAATGTTTGTCTTCTCTTGTCTGAACAGAAACTCGGAGACGTGGTCGACTTCGTCCAACGTCTCCAACAACATGAACTTTCTCTCAAAAGGTGAGTGACTTGTGATTTTAGATTTGTTTCACGTTTGTTTTTATATATAAGAAATTATTTTAGCCAACTACTCAATTAAAACAAACTGTCTTAAAACATTTAAATACAATTGATGGAACTGCTGCAGTTCAATAAACTCACTCTGCATTAATATATTATAATAATATATAAAATATTTATTTTCATGTCACATTATATTTTAAGATTGAATTTTTATTTTCCAAAATTAACCAGTTCATATCTAAAAGTGAGCCAGTAACATGACATTATTTTGATGGGATATTTTTGTATTTTTGACACGCTGCATTTCTAAAACATGATCTCTGAGAAGCATGGTATTTATTATTTGGTTTATTTTGTATTTACAAACTAGTGTTTGAATTAATATTTGCACAGTTTTGATATTCACAGGATATTTGCTCCATTTGTAAATTAGTGTCAGGTGTGTCTATGATTATATAAATTATGAAAATCAAAATCTGACTGTTTACTTTTGTTTTTCTTTCAGGTCGATCTTCAGGAAGATCATCAAACAGTAGGACTCTTTTCTCTTGATTCTTGTTGGCCGCCGAGCCTTTACATGTGTTCATCATGGCCGCCGAGCCTTTACATGTGTTCATCATGGCCGCCGAGCCTTTACATGTGTTCATCATGGCCGCCGTGCCTTTACATGTGTTCATCATGGCCGCCGAGCCTTTACATGTGTTCATCATGGCCGCCGAGCCTTTACATGTGTTCATCATGGCCGCCGAGCCTTTACATGTGTTCATCATGGCCGCCGTGTCAACATGTCGTTCATCGGCATCCATCTTATCCTTTCTTCTTCGCTTGTCTGTCTGAGAATTGTGCAGCTGATCTGCAGGTTCGACATGGAGCTGTAGCCGAGGAGAGCATCTAGTGGTAGTTTGGCGTACTGCAGTATGAGCGTTTTGTTGTAGGTAAAGTCTGGTTCTGGTGGATTTGTTTGGACCTGCTGAGCTCGTGATGTGGACGAATCAGATGGCTGAATGCGTTTGTGTGAGTTGTTGGATTTAAAGGATCTTCAGCTCAGTAGTTCATATTAAGGTAGAAGACTCAGTGTGGCCTGGTTTGTCCAAAATGGCCGCCGTGCCATTGCTTTCAATTTTTCAATGAGCTTGAAATATGGATAACAAACTTTTCCTTTTTAGGTTGAGTCTACGACGGGTGAGTCCATATTTAAAGTTTTCTCTCTTGGACGGTCGCCGTGTCGGCCTCCCCTCTGTTCTCTTTAGACAGGTTCGTTTTTTATTTTGTAGAATAGGGGAATAAAACTTGTGTCCTTGATTATTTAAATTGAAATGTGTGTTTCGAGATGAGGGTTGAACAGCTGAGAACAGGGTTTCTGACAACGAGCTCAAATGAAATGTAACGATGTTGGAATAACCACACACATCCTGCTTTTGACAGGATTAAAAGCAAATGTGAGTTTCCACCCAAATCATTGCTCCAATAATAAGTTAAAAACTGACTATTAATTAATGTTTAAACTATTTATTTAGTCTGCCCTTAAAAACAAGTATTACCTTAAAACTGGAGATTGTTTCTTCAGTCTGACAAAAATCCAGACTTTGTAAAGCTTGTGTCTAGACCAGTATAAGTCTGTTTCCCTCGTGATGCATGTGATCCTCCGTCCGTCCAACGTGGCCACTCCATGGTCCAGCATTTGGTTCCTGGTGCATTTCCAACCATAGATCCTGATGGATCTAACCAACAGTAAGTGCCTGTTCTTCTTTTTGGGCTGGGGTTTTGCTTGGCCACCGTGCCATACCTGCATTTCTATTTCTCCATTTGTTCAACAGAGGACCACGCACCTGCTTGTGTCCGTCCAAAATAGTTAAATGCGCGTACGTTAAAACATTTTCCCTTGTGTACCACAAGTAAGGAACACTTGTTTTTCGCCGGGCCGCCGTGCCATGGCAGCGCCTTTTCAGCAGCCGCCGTGCCAATCTGTCCTCTTGTCGTGGCCGCCGTGTCACGACTGCTTTTCCCGGCCGCCGTGCCGATCTTTCTATCATGGCTGCTGTGCCATTGCCGTCGGTTCAATGGTACGGAGCCATCGTCCGTTTAAAAATTCGTATATGCGTCCAACCAACCGCAAGTTAATCAATTAGGATAAACATCTCCTGAACTAAAAATAACACATTTTCTTAAATTGTGAACGAAATAAATTCAACTTAATAAAAATTTGAACGGAGCATTAAGATTTATTTACTTTTTGTTTTGCTCTAGTGATGGGTGGAAACGGTATCTTTAGGTAGGTTTGGAACCTTCAAGGTAGTGATCTAGAAGAACCAAAATGTTGGGTCGGGACTGGACTGGTGTTGGTTTGTCTGAGAACAGAGCACTGATTCAGTAATCTGGTTAGTTTCTGGAATGTAAATCAGTCTGAAGGTGCTCTGTTGTGTTGCCACGTGGCCTAAACTTCTATCTCTGTCCCATATGGCCGCCGTGCCTGCCTCATCTGTCAAACCAGTACTGGTACATTAACATTTCTCTTTCCATCCTTCATTAACTATTTTTCCTCTGAACAGTAGGTCATGTTGGATCAACACTGCCGCAATTAATAGCTTGTGGTTTGTCTTGGCCACCGTAATTTGATCCAACATAGCTGACTTTCAGCTTGCACGTCCATTTCCTGGTGGAGCTGCATTTCTATTTTCATCCTATAATTTTATTTTGTGATGGATCTGCATCTCTATTTTGCTCCATCCAACATGGCCACATCTGTCCGAAACATCACATCTGGCCGCCGTGCCTCTTGCTCTCTTGCCATGTTTTTCTCTCTCCCAGTGAAAGTGCTTTCTCTTGGCTGCTGTGTCACATTTTTATTTCTGTCTAAAATGGCCGCCGTGCCCGTCTATCATATCTCATCTTTGTTTCATTGGCCTGTTTTGTATTGAAGGTGCAATGTCACCGTCCTACAAAAAGGCAGACTGTGTGGTTGTCTCTCTGCTCGCTTTGTGTGTGTGTGTGTGGACTACCCAACAATGACGAGGCCTTTGGATGAAGAAGAGGGCCACGATGGACCCAACCCTCTTGACGAGGCCCCTTTGCCCCAGGATGTCTTAAGGTTTGTCCTTTTGAAATTATCTACATCTGTTTAAACTTTGCTTGTTTTATACTTTTTTAATTGTATTTATCACGTGTCAAATTTTAAAGCTTGACTGCTGTGGCCTGAACCTGCCTCTGTGCCAACGGATGAAGACTACCAAGGTACTACTACCACAGCAGACCCCTCCCTCCCTGATGAAGACGGCCACGGCGGACTTCCCTCCTTGAAGAAGACGGCCACAGCGGACCCGCCTCCCTCCCTGATGAAGACGGCCACAGCGGACCCCCTCCCTCCTTGAAGAAGACGGCCACAGCGGACCCCCCTCCCTCCCTGATGAAGACGGCCACAGCGGACCCCCCTCCCTCCCTGATGAAGACGGCCACAGCGGACCCCCCTCCCTCCCTGATGAAGACGGCCACAGCGGACCCCCCTCCCTCCCTGATGAAGACGGCCACGGCGGACCCCCTCCCTCCCTGATGAAGACGGCCACGGCGGACCCCCCTCCCTCCCTGATGAAGACGGCCACGGCGGACCCCCTCCCTCCCTGATGAAGACGGCCACGGCGGACCCCCCTCCCTCCTTGAAGAAGATGCCCCTTTGCCCCAGGATGTCTTGAGGTATGTCTTTTTAAAATCAACTTCTGTTTAAACCTTTCCTGTTTTGTACTTATGCCAAATAAGTGGAATGGTGTGGCCAGGATGGACCCAACGCTCTTTGATGAAGAAGAGGGCCACGATGGACCCAACCCTCTTTGATGAGGAAGAGGGCCACGATGGACCCAACCCTCTTTGATGAAGAAGAGGGCCACGATGGACCAATCCTCTTTGATGAAGAAGAGGGCCACGATGGACCCAATCCTCTTTGATGAAGAAGAGGGCCACGATGGACCCATTCCTCTTTGATGAAGAGGGCCACGGCGGACCCAACCCTCTTTGATGAAGAAGAGGGCCACGATGGACCCAATCCTCTTTGATGAAGAAGAGGGCCACGATGGACCCAATCCTCTTTGATGAAGAAGAGGGCCACGATGGACCCAACCCTCTTTGATGAAGAAGAGGGCCACGGCGGACCAATCCTCTTTGATGAAGAAGAGGGCCACGATGGACCAATCCTCTTTGATGAAGAAGAGGGCCACGATGGACCAATCCTCTTTGATGAAGAAGAGGGCCACGATGGACCAATCCTCTTTGATGAAGAAGAGGGCCACGATGGACCCAACCCTCTTTGATGAAGAAGAGGGCCACGATGGACCCAATCCTCTTTGATGAAGAAGAGGGCCACGGCGGACCCCCTCCCTCCTTGATGAAGATGCCCCTTTGCCCCAGGATGTCTTAAGGTTTGTCCTTTTGTAATTATCAACTTCTGTTTAAACTTTGCTTGTTTTATACTTTATTAATTTTATTCTTTATCACGTGTCAAATTTGAAAGCTTGACTGCTGTGGCCTGAACCTGCCTCTGTGCCAACGGATAAAGACTACCAAGGTACTACTACCACAGCACATGCCTCCCTCCTTGATGAAGACGGCCACAGCGGACCCCCCCTCCCTCCTTGAAGAAGATGCCCCTTTGCCCCAGGATGTCTTGAGGTATGTCCTTTTGAGATGGATCATCCACTTCTGTTTGAACCTTGCCTGTTTTATAATCATGCTAATTGTTTGGGGGGTTTTTGTCACGTGTTGAACCTTAAAGCTGGAATTCTGTGGCGTGACCTGAGGTCAAAGTCTACTGCCCCGACCTCCAGACCTAACCTCCAACTGGAGCAAGTCACCCACAGGACATGGTCGACCATCCAGTTTAACGAGGACTGTGCCACCACGTGTGGGGGGTGGGGGAGGTTCAGAGTCAGGGTCACACGTAGTCAGAGTCAGTTATTTTAATTGTTTTGTTTTTTTTATTGAAAGTTTGTTGGCGATACATAGGTTGGTTGAAAGTTGTTGAACGTAGTTATGCTGATGTGTTGGATGTTTTACCTCAGTACGTTTTAATCAACCTGGGATGAAAGCAGAATAACGTAGTCATTTGAACAGGATTTCTTACATGATGTGAACTGTTGAGGTTTTGCTAATGGATGATTTTATTGACTGGTTTTTGAGGAGTTGTTTGAATTTAAATTTTACGACAGTTAGTTTGCTTCGATACTGGTTAATTTTAACTGATTGTGTATTCAGCCCATGGATGATGTGTTATGAAAAATATTCAGTCTTCATTGGCATCGGACTGTTTGCTATCAAATTATTGATTAATTCATCACATTAAATATCTGCTTATTTAGTTGACTGGTTCCATTGTATTAAAGATGGAGGTACGTGGGCCAGTTGTGTTTAGACTTTCACCACCAAAATGTTCCTGTTTATTGCAATTTACAGATAATTGGGAAAAGTTTAAAGCTGCCTTGTCTCACTCTGCCAAGTTTAATTCCAACTGAAGACTCAAGTTGAACCTTTCTGTTCAATTAAGTTTAGTATCATGATGGGAGGCCTCCCAGCAGGGGAATTTAACCCACCCCTGCAAATCGTTATGACACTTGCGTACGTTAACCATAATCCGTGATGCAGGGACACTTCTGGACAGTTTCATACGTGGGATTGTCTTCACTCTGTAGGAAGGGCACAGGATAGGAGCGCGTTTGGGTTGTTTGGGACGAGCTAAACTTGGCAGAGAGACAACTCATTTAAACTTTATTCTAATTTATGACCAAATTGAGGTGAACCAGGTTGATGCCAGGTTCTCCTGAGTTACCAGTTATTGACATATCTCAAACTAAGGCATTATACCGTGGGCTGAATTCTAGATGTCTTGTTCAACTGTATTTGTATGTATGGGATAAGTACATAGGATTTTGGTTTTGTGACTATGGTTGTAGACCGTTGGTAAGTGCCCTCCTGTGGCAGAAGTGTGCAGCTGCAGTATTAAGTGTTGATTTCATTAGTGGAAGCTTGACTTCTGGGATTCACATTGTCTCAACTTTTTTTATGTGGACAAACCTTACTAAAGGGTTTGTGATCATTTTGTTCTTGTTTTTGTTGAGTCTTTAGTTCCATTTCAACACTTTGGGGCCACAAATGAGGAGCCACCAGCTGAAATGGCCCAACGGGATTGTATGGTATGGCTGAAATGTATTTTGGATGAAGAGGTTACATCAGAACCTCCTGTACACATCTTTTCAACATCGGCTCACTGTTGTCTTTGCTGTCCAATATTTGTAACTTTCTAGAATTAACAATCTGACATTGATGCCAACTTGATACCACGGTGGACTAGCTCGGTGAGTCATTTGGGACAATGTTTAATCCAACATCCAAGTTTGTTGCATGAGAAACAACGATAACCTGGTTGTCTGGGCGGAGTTCTTCCTCTGCTGTTGATTCTGTTGCTTCTTCCTGAAGTTTCTCTCTGCTTCAACCCTCATTTGACTTCGCATGGAAACGATCCCTCTTCTTTGTCCCCACGTCTCACCATCTCTTTATGTGGCCTGTCGACGCTCACTGCTGCCGTCGCACCTGTAAAAGGAAGTTGTTTTCTTAATTCAGCTTGACTGTTTTCACATGTCTGGGTAGATGTGTCTGTTGACCACTGACTGAGCAGAAAACTTGAAATGCTTGATCCTAATTTATCCAAAGGCTACAATAGACTAATCTGTTTACAAGTCACTCTAAAAATAGAGATTCTGAAATGTTGCGTGTCTTCAGTACCATTTCTGAGGGACTGTAACCCAACCCTCAGTCTGTAAAACAGCTGGGCTTGCTGCCTGTTTTTCCTTAATTTAGAGATCAGTGAGGATTTAATGAGTTGGGTTTCCTTATCTACAGAGAACAAGGTAAATTGAGTCGACTCGCATAAGAAGGCAAGGATTTACTCCTTCCCCTTGTTCTCTGTATTTGAGGAAGTCTGGTCATGGACCCTTACAGTGTTTTGCCAGTTTCCAAAACCAGACAAGGATCCATCTGGTTTTGGGGATATCTTGGCAAACATTAGCGATTATTGGGAACATGGTAAAGAATTGCATAAGAGCAAAATACACCATGATCACTTGTAGAGGGTGAGTCTGAAGCATTTGGATGAATCAGGATCAAGCGCTTCTAGTTGTCTGCTTCATCAATGATCGTTTGCCACGTCTTACCAAACACATGAAAACAGTCACGCTGAGCTGGGAGACGCCTCCTTTTGTAGATGTGACAACAGCAGTGAACGTCGGAAGGCTGCATGAAGAGGTGGTGAGACATGCTGACAAAGAAGTGGGATTGTTTCTGTGCAAAGTCAAATGAGGGTTGAAGCGGAGGGAAGCTTCAGGGGGAAGCTACAGAATCTGTAGCAGAAGAAGAACTCTGCCGAGACAGCTTGGAGGTCGCGGTTTCTTATGCAACCAACGGAAGACATTGCGTTAAGCGTTGTCCCGAATGACTAGCCAAGCTGGCCGACTGAGGTGTGAAGTGAGTCTCGGATGTCAGATTGTTGGTTTTGGTGAGTTGCAAATGATGCATGGCACAGATGACTGTTTGCCAATGTTGGAAAGGTGTTGGGTGGGAGGGGTCAGATGCAATCCCACCATCTGAAGGATGCAGTCAGGCAGAACTTGAAATGGTGCTGGTAGTAGTACATAGGAGCCACTGGAGTGTTTGAGGAGCAACTGGTGAACAAGGATTATTCAAGACTTTCTATTTACCAGTGTTGGTTTGTGGATGGAGAATAGGTCATGTAGGTGCATGTAAATTGGGTTATATTTTTCTCCTGTATTGTCATGGAAGCCCCCACACAAAATAGTCTATACCAAAAGGTTAGCTGTTGAACCCCCCCACACTTCAGTTCTGACATTCAGTCCTGTCTCGACCTGTTAATTGGTTCAATTTTGGGCCCTTAAGCCTTTATTGAAAGGACAGTGTGGAAACAGGCAGGGTGAGAAAGGGGAAGCGAATGGGCCAGGTCGGATATGAACCCCAAACCGCTGTGATGAGGACGTGGCCTCCAACAGGTGAACTACTGGTGCACCCCCCATAATTTGATAAATGACCAGAAAAATGCAGAGAATATATCTCATTGTACTTTTTGGTTAAATAGTTGCAGCATGATGTAAGCCAGTGTGTTTCCTGTGCCAAGAGAGAAACCAACAAAGTTGTGTTAATGACAATTGAAGAAGACGGCAACGGACTAACAACCCTCCTTGATGACAACGCCTCCGTGCCCCAGGATGGAGAAGACGGCCAAGATGGATCCTGCCTGTTCTTTTTGACCCTGTACATCATCAGGTCTGTCCTTTCAGATAGATTATCCACATCTGTTTTGAAAATGGTTTTAAACTGACGCCAAAGGTTTTTCTGTGTCACATGTTCGACCTTAAAGCTGTGACCTGACCCCGAGATCCCCAGCCCTGTATGCTGCCCCTCCCCCAGAACTCCACCTCCACATGGAACAAGTAACTCAGCAAACCACAGGACGTGGGCAACACAAATTCTGCAAGTTTAAAAAAAGACTGTTGCACCTTAAGACAAAAACAAAATTCTACCCACTGCAACAAATCTACTGAGACGTGAAAAACTGTCACCACCAGAGACTGAAGCCAACAAATACTACACGATGCACCACACTGACTCACAAGAGGACACAACACAACCACACAACACGATTCAATTGAGACAGATTTTGGATGTTTTTATAGCTGTAATTTTATTTTGAAAACCTGTACTGAATCACTGAACATTTTACCCTTTGTTTGTAAAATAAATGTTTTTTTCTTAACTTGGTTTTTACATTTTCATTTTTCCATCTTCAAAGTAGAAGTTTTACGAACATGGTCTTTGTGACTAGAAGAACTTAAAGCT
The DNA here is from genome assembly GCF_009819705.1 of Hippoglossus hippoglossus. Classification (NCBI taxonomy): domain Eukaryota; kingdom Metazoa; phylum Chordata; class Actinopteri; order Pleuronectiformes; family Pleuronectidae; genus Hippoglossus; species Hippoglossus hippoglossus. Next base: position 15,797,965 of record NC_047168.1, read on the forward strand.
GTAGCTGAACCAGAATTCTTTGACTTGGCACAAATTGAACAATTTAGTTAAATCCTAAAAGTTTATGTTTTCAGAAGATTACTGGAACTCATTCTTGGCCCAGTTGAAAACCAGGGCGGTTCCTTTTGGAGCCCTAAGATTATTCAAAGCACCACAACTAAATTAATTTGTCCAGGTCTTTGAAGAGAAATCCAGTGGCGATGCATAAAACAATGGGTCTTGTATACATTGTGTGACCTGGCTCTCTGCAGGTCAGTCTGAGTAAAAGGTCCGACTCTGTCAATACTAACAGGACTTGGTGATATTGTCGTTCTGCTTTACCCTGTGGACTTTAGCAACAAGTGTCAGAATCACTGAGGAGACAAAGACACAGAAACCTTCACATGAGACAACAGGAGATTATAGATGATTTCTAGATGCTGGCTGAATAAATAAATCTGATATAATTTAGACAAACAGCTGCTTTAGGCTTCAAACAGAACCTGCTACTCACACAGTGGGACACAGAGAGATGAGAGCTCCATGTTGTCGAGTGACGACTGAGACCATCAGACTAAAATACCAACGTCAGACCCTCCTCCTGATTGGTCTGTTCTTAGCGCTAAAGGCACGTATGAGTTCTAAGTTTAAAACCATGTGAAACTGAGTTGTTGTTTTGGTTCCTGCTGAAAGTGACTGTCAGTGATCAGTGACTGTATATAAAGACCATCAGTGACTGTATATAAAGACCATTCGTTTTATATAAAGACAGTTTGATTTGACTGGTGTGTTTTTAAAAGGTTCTGCAAAGACGGACTGTGGAGATGAGAAAAACCCAGGAGAAGATCAAAAGGGTCTGATGGCAGAAGAAAAGAAAAAGGTAGAATTACTCAAATTCATTGATCAAATGAAAAATCTGCAAAAACAACTGAAAGAAGAAGTAGAAGAGAACAAAGGACTGATTAAAAACCTGGTGGAGAAGATCTCAGTGAATGAAAAAGAATCTAATCTAAGAATTGAGAGAACTAAGCTGAAATCAATCATAACGAAGACCGGACACGCTCTGGAAACACAATATGACAAATTTGACAAACTTTTAATGAGCACAATTAATGTTTTAAAAGAACGAGCAGAGAACTCCTGAGAACATGAAGGAACCGAGCAAGAAGACACAGTGAATGAATATCAATCAATATAATCATTTTCTGAGGAATGTATATGCATATACTATATATAGCTGCTATATCTACATCATTGTATGTCTGTAAATTACACATATATATATACAGTATATATAAATTTTAAAAGACTTATACAAGAAAATGTATAATGTACGTCTATATACAGTGTTTATATGTATATATATATATATAAACAAAGGACAATAAATAAATACATTTAAGGATTTAAAACATTTAAAATGCATTATATTATAGATTATTTCACACAAAGTGTAAACAGCTGCTTCTGTACATTTGATCAATATTTGTTGATTTGTAATCCACATTTAAATTTGATCTCATCAGTTGATTTATTGTATATTTGTCTCATGTTATTTCAGCTTGTTGGATTAAATGCAAATATACAAGTGGTTTGTTAGATCAGGAGAAATCTGGATTTGAAACATTTTTCATCTGAGCTTTTAAGTAAATTCATAAATTCCTTTTATATTAAATATAAAAGGAATTGGTGGCTGATGTCCCTGTTCTGTGATTTTATTTTGATATATTTCTTCTGGTTCAGGGGCTACATGGATTCAAGATTTTACATTTTAAACAATGTTTTATCTTTCACATCCTGTAAACACGATTCAAATTCTGAGAATTTTGAGTGGAATTTGTTTATTGTGTCATTAACAATTGGTGTTGTGTATATATTTTAGTTATGAATTTGAGAGCAAAATTCAGTGTGGGGGATTTAGTGACACCCAGTGGTAAAGTGGCAGATTGCAACCCACTGAGAATCCTCCTTGACATAACTAAATAATTACTTAAATATATTTTTTATTGCATTAGTATTTCAAACTGATACTAATGATTTTGGTCCAATAACATCCTGTGAAGTAACATCTTGTTTTTGTGTTGACTCCAGAGGGATGATTAAACAAATCGTATATATTTAAAATCAGTGTATTCTAAGTATTTGAATGTGTTGTGGTGTAAATATATTTTATCATCATTAACTTAACGTGTTTGACAGGATTCAAATGAGTTGCAAACAAAGGCGGCTGTTTATTCACAGTCGGGAAGCGTCAGTGGACGAACCACAGTTTGTTTCTGTGAGTTCAGTCTCAGTCTGGTGTCAAATGAGTCCCTGCAGTGACGTGAGTCAAAGCATCAGTCTGTCCACTGTATTCTCTCTGGGCTAATGGTGGATTAGCTGAAAACGTCACTGCAACGGGGGTATGATAATGTGCTAAATATGCACTTTGTGATTTCATTGTGAAAATTGTCGTTTCTAAGTCCGATCACAACGTTTCAATGTTTCCAATGTAATAAACTGACACTAGAGAGGAGGTATCAATCGCTGTTTAAAGAACTGCTCTGAAGTTATAAAAACAACTTGATATAATAAACATGTTAAACTGACCCAGATCAGCTCATTCACTGCTTTGTTGCTTCATGCTTTGTATGGAGCTGAATTACAGAGCTTTTATTTTGAAACAACTTGTGTGTGAAGATTGTGTCGACTCTGAAATACAAATTTATGAAAAAATAACATTAGTTCAGTAAATCATCCAAACTTATATATAAACCACACGTGAACAGTAATGAAGAACAATTTATCTGATGAAAAAACATGGACCATAAAATATGTTATTATGTTATAATATAAAATCTGTGGAGCAACAACAAAGGACAAGAGAACACAGCATTGCAAACACACACCTGTACTATTCAACATAATATGATACAATATGATATAATAATAATGTAATAGAACCCAACATTGGAAACGCACACGTGGATCCTCATCCTGATTGGCTGTCCTGTCTCCATCCTGGTAGTTTTCCGGCCCGATGGAGGAACAGCAGCAGCAGCAGACTGCCGGCCAGACTCAGCCACCCATTGGCTGCAGTTATTAAACAGTCAAGAGGGGAGGTCCCTGTTTGTGTGTAGAGCAGCACACTGCAAACCTCAGAAACAACACCCCCATTATCATGAGGATGCTGTGGAGCGCCCTCTGCTTGGATCGGTGAATTTTCAACCTGTTCCCGCCCACCTCCCCGGGCCGTGGACGAATCAGAACGTAGAGAACAGAGAGGCTGCAGAACAACATGGAGATTAAATAAATGATCATTTGACACACGGCTGGTATCAGCATGTACTCTCTGTGCTTTTGCATCAGTAGATTGAAACCGGGCCCTGCAAAGCCCTGCAGCCAGATGTAAGCAGTGCTGATATTTCTGATGTGGACCCCCCCCCCCTCGCCTCAGTCTCAGGTAGGTGATTGGGTGAACAACAGCCATGTAGCGCTCCACACAGCTCAGGATGGGAAAGAGCATCCTAGCAGACCAGAGGTACGTCTCTATGTTGATCGCGACCCTCTTTAGATCCACGAGCCCGGCAAAGATGGCACAAATGCTGATGGTGTTCCCGAAGACTCCGATCAGCTCCGTGACGGCCATGTTGTAGGTGAGGAAGTCACAGTGACTCATGATGGCTGCTGACGAGCGCCGCTGGTTCCACCGCTGGAAACCCAGATACAGGATGAAGACGGAGAGAGGGAGGAGGAGGACGATGCTGGTGAAGCAGAAGGAAACGTACAAGGATTTGAGGCATGAAGGTTCAAACTGGGAAAAATTAGAGGAGGAGCTCTGGGGAAGATCGTCATGAGGCGAAGACGAGTAGTTCACTGACATTTTCAAACAGCGGAGGCCTGAAGAGAAGATGAGAGACAGAGATGAAGGAATTCATGATTTTACAGAGAAGGAGAGAACAATGAAAAAAACATTTACTGGAATAAACATTTTCACACATTATGTAAAACATGTTGTGTAGTTGGTGTTTGTGAAGCAGCAGCAGCAGGTTGTTTCTGGACATGTTGTGTAGTTGGTGTTTGTGAAGCAGCAGCAGCAGGTTGTTTCTGGACATGTTGTGTAGTTAGTGTTTGTGAAGCAGCAGCAGCAGGTTGTTTCTGGACATGTTGTGTAGTTGGTGTTTGTGAAGCAGCAGCAGCAGGTTGTCGGGTCCGACTCGTTCACACAGGAACATGTGGGAACATCCAGGCGAGGGGCGGAGCCTGTAGAGCAGCAGGGGCGGAGCCTGTAGAGCAGCAGGAGGCCGGACATGATGTATAAACTCTGCTGTGGAAAGATCAGTGTTGTTGTTTACAGCTCATCCACACCGGCGTCGGCCCTCATCACCAGAAGATCTGGAACCTCCTCGTGTTTCCAAGTTCACGTCTTCGTCTTCTACGTGTACGGCTCCTCTTCTTCATCCTGAGATGTTTGTGTTCTTCCAGTTTCACGTCCGTCACGTGTTAGAAACCTCATCAACACGTCCACTCGCTCACTGGGAAGCTTCCACACATTGTCCTGCTGTTTCCTCACATGGACTCACGAGGACATGTTACACACGTTACTAGGAGGCTGCAGGAGTGAGATGTTATACGTGCTGTATGTTATAGAATATAAAGTGTGAGCTAATGAGACCATGAAAACCCCAGAGCAGCAGATAAAGACGTGAACAAGTAACTGGACTCTCTCATGCAACATGGACCAACATGGAAATGTGACAGATTTTGTGATTTTCATAACATTACTCAGCTTGTAAATATTGTGAATTAAATCTTGTGTTTTTTATCAAATAATATGAATAATATAAAAATGTCATTTAAACTGTTGTGCAGCATTTTATCATAAACACTTTACTCCTTTGTGTAATTTATAAACTTGTTGACTTTGCAATTAAATGATCAAAAAACACCTACTGAATATATATATTTAAACTATTTAATATATTTAAATATGTAGATGATATAAACCTACATGTTCACACACGTGACATGTTTTTCAGTAATATATCATG